>NC_091575.1:22088339-22090839 GCF_042767895.1 Penaeus vannamei
TGTGACGGACTGGCAAAGTAAGCTTCGTTCAGCGAGGCATCCGGGGAGGTTGCACTCTTGGGAAAGACATTACACCGGAAATAGTACAATGAAGGGGGAGGAAGAGGACGGAGGAGATCGCCTGAACAAGGGAAAATATTAGCTTACATCAATAGTCTAAAAATAGATAAAAAGTTGAGGAGAATTTGGACACACGAGCACATACCAACACAGACACATGCGCGAATATACACTGTTGCACACACACACACACTCTCTCTCTCTCTCTCACACACACACACTCTCTCTCTCTCTCTCTCTCTCTCTCTCTCTCTCACACACACACACACACACACACACACACACACACATATATATATATATATATATATATATATATATATATATATATATACATGTATATATATATATATATATATATATATATATATATATATATATATATATATATATATACATGTATATATATATATATATATATATATATATATATATATATATATATATATATATATATATATATATATATATATATATATGTGTATATGTATGTATATATATATATATATATATATATATATATATATATATTCATACATAAATACATATATACATACATACATACATATAAATGAAAACACACACACACACACATTCCTTTTATCGGGATTATTCCCACTATCATTATCAACACTACTAGTACATTATAATTATTATCACAAACAGCAGTAGCGCCAGTGCCTCATTGGTATAAAATTTAGCCTAATTTTTATTCATATTCTTTGCCTCATTTTATCGTTATCAAAATTATTTTCATTGTTATTTTATTTAAACATTGTGTGTTGATATCATCAATACTTATATCACCAGGAATGATGATGATAATTATTGCTATAATTTTTATCATTTTTGTTTTTTCTATCATAATAATTAATTTCATCTTCAAAATGCTTTTATTATTTTCACTGCATTATATATATATATATATATATATATATATATATATATATATATATATATATATATACATATACATACATACATACATTACATACATATATATATATATATATATATATATATATATATATATATATATATATATATATATATGTGTGTGTGTGTGTGTGTGTGTGTGTGTGTGTGTGTGTGTGTGTGTGTGTGTGTGTGTGTGTGTGTGCGTGTGTGTGTGTGTAAATTGATTAATTAGCTATATTTACTATAACCGCCATTATTGTTATTATCATTACTCTAATTGTAGTTTGGTGTTGTTATTACTGTTGATATGATGATCATTATCATTGTTATCATAACTATCATCATTACCATCATTATTTTTTTCATTATGGAATTTATTATCAGATAATCATCATTATGAATATAACCATCACCATGATCATTTTCATCATATTGGTGTTTGTAAATACAATCGAGTTCCCAGTAATCTCTCAAAAAATTACTTTTCCTTTTCTTCCTCCAATAATTTATCTTGTTTCATAATTCTTCTTGTCCATTTCTTTTATTCCCATTCATAAAACACCATCATACATAAAGGATAAGACTAACGGAATAAAGTGTACTGGATTTGACTGTTTGATTTACTCTGACATCAGCTGAGTGGCGCCGGGACGTCCATTGCCTCCAGAATCCTCTTGTACTCATCGCGCAGCCACTGCAGCTGACGAAATCTCTGTGATAGCTGCTGCTTTCTTCTTTCGAGGTCGTCCAGCTCCTGCTGCACCTGGTCGTACCTGGCGCGCACATTTGCCCGGTACAAAATCGAGGCCTCGTTGTTGAGGACGCGCGTTCGCCTCACGCGTTGCTCGGCGTCCTGCAGGAACTGCCGCGTGTGCCGGTGGCGATAGCCTCGTCTGGTCGAGCTGGCCCTGGAGGCGGAGCTGGGAGAGGGTGAGGCGCCGAGATGCTGAGGAGATCCCGATGGCCCATCGCGCCGATGGCAGGGCGCGGGCTGCTGGTCGAGCTGTGCGCTGTGTCCGGGGACGCCACCTTGCCCTAGGTCGTACCCTTGGGCACACCCTTGCAGTACGCTGCTGCTAAGGGAGGAACCAGGCTGCGAGTTGAATTCATGAGCAACGCCGGGCTGTGGGTCGTATCCGAGGGAGGGACTGGGTTGAAGATCACATCCGAACAAGACGGCAGGTTGTGTGTTGTATCCGCTACTAGGACCCGGTTGCGTGTCATTTCCTTGTGCAGAATCTTGCTGTGCGCCGTATCCAAAAGAACGAGGTTGCAGGCCGTGCCACTGGGTCGAACCTTGCTGCAGGTCATATCCGAACGAAGATGCAGGCTGTGGGGCGTATCCTTGAGCTGACCATGGGTGTGAGTCGTATTCGTGGGAAGGCCCGGGATGCTGGTCGTACTGAGGGAAGACCAAATTGTTCGCTGTAATGATTAAAAGTGTCCTTGTGTCAAAATATGTTATCCGTACACTATCTTCCACTGCGCCAACCTGGTACTCTGCTGTCTCGCTCCTTGCTTT
>NC_091575.1:22113339-22115839 GCF_042767895.1 Penaeus vannamei
TCTGCGACTGCCTGACCCTCTGCGACTGCCTGACCCTCTGTGACTGCCTGACCCTCTGCGACTGCCTGACCCTCTGTGACTGCCTGACCCTCTGCGACTGCCTGACCCTCTGTGACTGCCTGACCCTCTGTGACTGCCTGACCCTCTGTGACTGCCTGACCCTCTGCGACTGCCTGACCCTCTGTGACTGCCTGACCCTCTGCGACTGCCTGACCCTCTGTGACTGCCTGACCCTCTGCGACTGCCTGACCCTCTGTGACTGCCTGAGCCTCTGCGACTGCCTGACCCTCTGCGACTGCCTGACCCTCTGTGACTGCCTGACCCTCTGCGACTGCCTGACCCTCTGTGACTGCCTGACCCTCTGCGACTGCCTGACCCTCTGTGACTGCCTGACCCTCTGCGACTGCCTGACCCTCTGCGACTGCCTGACTCTCTGTGACTGCCTGACCCTCTGCGACTGCCTGACCCTCTGTGACTGCCTGACCCTCTGTGACTGCCTGACCCTCTGCGACTGCCTGACCCTCTGTGACTGCCTGACCCTCTGTGACTGCCTGACCCTCTATGACTGCCTGACCCTCTACGGCTGCCTGACCCTCTGTGACTGCCTGACCCTCTGCGACTGCCTGAGCCTCTGCGACTGCCTGACCCTCTGTGACTGCCTGACCCTCTGCGACTGCCTGACCCTCTGTGACTGCCTGACCCTCTGCGACTGCCTGACCCTCTGTGACTGCCTGACCCTCTGCGACTGCCTGACCCTCTGTGACTGCCTGACCCTCTGCGACTGCCTGACCCTCTGTGACTGCCTGACCCTCTGCGACTGCCTGACCCTCTGCGACTGCCTGACCCTCTGCGACTGCCTGACCCTCTGCGACTGCCTGACCCTCTGTGACTGCCTGACCCTCTATGACTGCCTGACCCTCTGCGACTGCCTGACCCTCTGCGACTGCCTGACCCTCTACGACTGCCTGACCCTCTGTGACTGCCTGACCCTCTGCGACTGCCTGACCCTCTGCGACTGCTCTGGTGGGTCTGCGGTCAGTGTGTTGTGTGAATGGGACTTCTGGGTTACTACAGTTATATCATATGTTATTGTTATTATTATTCTTGTGACTCTTATTATCTTCATTATCATCATTAATATTGACGTCATCATCAGTGTTATTATTGTTATCATTATCATTATCATTACTGCTATTAGTATCATTATTATTATTGTCATGATTATAATTACTGGTATTATTCTTATCATTATTATCCTTATCATCATTATCATCATTATCATTACCTTTATCCTTATTTTTATCATTATCGTTATTACTAATATTATCATTATTATTGTTGACATCATTATTATTGTTGTTATGATTATTATTGTTATTTTCATTGATTTTGTCAGTATAATTATTATTATCATTATTGATGTTATTATCATTATTATTATCTTGTTATTATTATTATCATCATTATTATCACTATCATTACTATCATTATTTATTATACCATCATTGTCATTCTTTTCATTATTCATATTATCAACTTCATCATGATTATCATTATTACCATTATCATCATCATTATCATTATCATTAATCTTTTCTTTATCATCATTATCATTATCAACATCATTATCATTATTATGATCATGACTAATTATAGTTATGATAATAATTATCATTATTGTCATTATCATCATCATCATCTTAATTACTATCATCATTATGATTTTATGATTAGAATCATAATTATTGTTATTTTTCAGTACCATTATTATTACCTTACCATTATCATTATTATTGTTGTTTTAATTACTACCCATTATTATAATCAATACTATTGTTATAACTGTAACTGATACTATGATTGCTATTTCTATCATTGTTAACGTCATTATTTTCGTTACCATTACCATTAATGCCGTTAAAGTTATCACAATCCAAACAATGATAATGAATTTTTCTTTTTTGTCTTGGATTTGTTGGATTCTTGCCAATCTTGCAGCGCGGATAAACTTGCAGTTGATGGTCATGCCTTAGAGGTTAGTCGGGTTGGTAAATGAAGCACTGAATAAAGGTAACTAGAATCCTAACTTGTTGTTTTAATAGGTAGAAGTCGGTAATGGTTTATTTTCCGCTTAACGGTTAATTAAAAGAAGGACCTGACGCCAATAAAATCTACGAGGTCTTCACTTCATCTTTCACAAACAAGCAAGTGCCGCAGCAAGTTGGAAGGCGCTGACGAAGGAAACGACGGCTTGGCATTCGCGAAGCCGAAAACCAACAAGAAAAAAGAAGAGACGATGTCACTTGCACCGAAGAAGGACTTTCGGACGCTCGGACACGCTGCGAGACGACCCCTATGACCATCAAGGAGAAGATCTTGTCATGTAACTTGTGCACATGACCAACTCCCGTGTTCCCTGCTGTAATGCGAGAGATGGCTTGGTAATAGCAACAGTGACTCTGGTTTTACAAGTATTCGCACTAGCACCATGATAGTGACC
>NC_091575.1:22130839-22140839 GCF_042767895.1 Penaeus vannamei
ATATGCATACACACACACACACACACACACACACACACACACACACACACACACACACATATATATATATATATATATATATATATATATATATATATATATATATGTATATGAGATTCATATTTATGGAAACACAAAGTTACACGTTATATGTGTGTGCTGCATGGTAATTGCATTATAGGTGTGAATATATATATGTATATATATATAGTTTATTCATACATGGTAGTCTATATGAATAAATGTATAGGTGTACACATTTGCGGGTACACACACACGCATGTGTGTATATATGTATGTATATGTATACATACTAACATTTACATATAAATACACATATATATATGAAAACACACATCTATATACACATGTACATACATATATGTATATATATATACATATGTATCTGTGTGCATATGTTAAAATGTATGTATAGACTACATATATATAATTTATATATACCTATATGTGTATATATACAAATATATAAACTTATAATGTTCACATACAAGTGTGTTTGATTATGCAATCGTGCATCATTTAAACATACATAAAAAACAAGCTGATGTACAGACCATGCGTATATGAACAAAGAACAGACATATATATCTTACTCATAATAGTAATGGTAATAACAAAAACAAAAATATTCACAATATTGATGTAATATTGGTAATAATACTTACCATCATCATAATTATAACTAATATAAGTAGAAATACTATTTACCATTGCTGCCATTACTATTATCATGAACATTATCTTTATGATTATCATTACTATTATTTGTATCATCATCTCCATGACCATTATTATCCATATGATTACCATAATAACGAGGACCAGAACAAGGATGAACAATAACAAGCTAATAATAAGGATTTGATATACAGGAGTAACATCAATAAGAAAAGAAATGATGACGATAATTACGATAATACATTGGAAACGAGGATGATGATGAAAATAAGATTACGGCATTGATGAGAATTAAACTGATAATGACAATGATAATGATAGAGATAATAATGAATATAAGGGACACTCTTTATTATACTTATTGTAAAAAGTTAAATAATGATCATATTTGTAATTACTATCATTAACATCACCATTGTAAAAATATCAGGTATTACCATAATCATATTTATGATAAAATGACATTCGAACCACAGAAGAACCAATTATGTAAACATGGTACCATTTTGGGTTCTGAGTGAATCTATAGATAAATGCATACGTACATATATATATATATATATATATATATATATATATATATATATATATAAGCTGAGGAACCCGTCTTCGTGCAACATTGCAGCATGCAACTATGGAACGATATTCATCCCTAGTAGTCTGCTGCCTTAATGAGCGATACACCTGCTTACCTGCCCCGGGCTGTTTCTCTTCATACACCTGGAACTACAATATCTATTCTCACCGCCCGATTTTTATAATTTTATTATTCTTATATTTTATTTTATTAGATATTTTATTCGTTTCTAAGCCAGGTATTAATTCATTCATTGATACATGAGATCGGCTGAGTACCTGGATGCCCACGCAGAACAAGTGGCTCCACTAATTTGCCTTTCGCGAAACCATCGCGGCAGTAATTTCGCACACCCCCTATGTACACACCTACAAGAAATAAATCGGTCTGCTCCGAGTGTTTCCTTCTCCTGCAACCCAAGGAAGTTGGTGACATACCACAGCCGTCACAGATTTATACTTAAAAGATAAGTAGTTGGCTGCTCACTTTTATCCATGTGTATAGTTATTTTACGCTGTATGACAGTTCTTGAACGCTTCACGAATGAAACGTATATTTTGCAAGTGTCTCTGCCAATAATTAACCGTCCAGTTAATCAGTTTTAGCCGGCCATTTTATCATTTCAATTCATATTCGTAGGTATTCTTTCACTTTGTTCATCTTTTATATCTTTGGTGATATTTTATGTGATTTTACTTACGTGTTTTATTGATTAGCTTTATTTTTCATTTCACTTTTACGTCTTTGTGGCCAGGCTTTTATTTTAACTTTACTTAAACAAACGCTGAGGACTACGGGTTTTATGAACGAGCTGGCGAGATATCACCGCTCGCTACCACCCACCTACCACCGCCTCGCCACGCTACGTCCGTATTCCCCCAGGGGAACTCGGCCCGTTTTACTAAGACGAGCTCGAAGCTCACTGGTGTTCAGAACCTTTCACGGGGCCATGCTAATGAACCAAGCACCTGATTCTAATGCAACAACAGCATATCAAAAACCAAAATAAATAATTGCAAAAAATCGCATGAGAGGCACAGTACACTTCTCACATATATATGAATTAAACGATGTATATCTGAATCTATATATCTAATGTTCTTTTTCAATATATATATATACATACATACATACACACACACACACACACACACACACACACACACACACACACATATATATATATATATATATATTTATATATGTATACACACACACATATATATATGTATACACACATACATATATATGTATTGCACATATACATATATATGCATTGCACATATACATTTATATGTATATATTATACATTTACACATATAAATATGTGTGATGTATGCATAAACACACGTTTATACACACACACACATACATACATATATATATATATATATTATATATATATATGTATATATATGTATATACATATGTGCGCGTGTGTTAGTGTATATATGTATAAATATATATATCTACACACACTCACATATATATGTATAATATGCATATGAAATATGTATTATGAATTACATTAACATTCTCTTAGTTTCATCATCTGCACTGAAGCCTCAACGTTCGGTTCTGCAGTGCGTTTACAAGAAAAAAGGATATAAGCTGAACGGGGATTAAACCCGTGCAGGACCCTCGATCTCCTCGTCAGTATAAATAGTGCTATTTACTGAATCCTCGCCATTATCTCCAACAAGTGCCAGCATACAAGGCCATGCTAAGCAATCCTATTTGCCTTTCCAAAATCCTCTACAACGAAACCAACTTCGCCAAACGTCGTCATGTCGGTTTACCCAACTCAAGATGCCTTCTACGGCGCCGTCGGAAGCGCAGATGAATATCCAAGTGCCAGTTTGATCTTCCGTGACACACAAAGCTCAAATGTCCATGAAGATGAAGAGCTCATTGCCAACTTTGACCTGGATCTTCTGACAGCCGAACTGTGGCCTGAGTCGAGCGTTGCGGGAGCAGCATCCGACTCGGCGTCTCGTGAAGGAGGCCTTTTCAGTGCCACATCTCTCTCTTCGCAAGACGAGGATTTCTTGGTATGTGTACGCCAGCTTTTAGCTATTGATAAAAATCTGGATATATGGCAGATTATGTAAAAACAGGGTATGTAGCAGTCAGTGTGAGCAAGATGACTGATGCATTTTAAAATCTTTACAGGGTCTTGGTGCTGTCAATCCAAATGACATGTTCAGCAGTGGGATGCAACCTCCATATCCATCGTCTCACAACACAGAAGGATATGATCCTTATCTGTATTGCGAACAACAAGCTACCTCCTCTTATTCATATGAGCCACCGTTGGACCTTTCTCAGTATGACGCCAATTTGGGAGAATCTTTTCAGCAAATGAATATTTCTCAGCCATACGATCAGCACACTGGATATGCTTATCATAATGATCAACAAATGGGCAATTATCCGCAACCTTATCAACAATCGGGCATTTCTCTCGACTGGAACCAACAGTTTAATGTCCTCCAAAGCCAAGAAGGTGTAGCTACTGCTGGTGTGTCTGGAAGTGGCACTTCAAAGAAACGGAAAGGCTATCGACATCGGCATCAGCGTCAGTTCCTCAGTAGCGCTGAGCAACGAGAACAGCGGTCCCGCGTGCTCAACAACGAGGCTTCGGCCATTTACCGAAGGAAGATGCGCGATCTGCACGACAAAGCTCGCACGGAGCTGGACGGCCTTGAGCAGAGGAACCAGCAACTGACGCAGAGGTTCCGCCTCCTGCAGAAGTTCTGCTCCGAATACAGGGCTCGCTTGGAGGCTCTCGGCGTGCCAGCAACAAACAACTTTTGACCCGAAGTCAGTTGATTATATTTCATTTCAGAGAATATATTTTGATGCATAAAATTCACATATTCAATAAACATATTCAATGATCACGTTTCTTATTTAGTTGTTTACTAAATGGATTATATAAAATTACTTCCTTGAGTTATTAATTCCTCACAATCATTTTTTTTCTTTTACTAAATGCGAATGAACATAAAATGAAAATTATAAGTGTTAACAACCATGATGGAAATTATCACAGCAACTATGATAATGATAACAGTAACAAAACAATAATTGAATGTCGTGATTTGATAAAAAAAGTATACACGCCACTTTTCCCTATCAATGTAAAACATACCACACATGTGCACACATCTATTTAGCCATAATGTATATATATGCATACATACATACATATATATATATATATATATATATATATATATATATATATATATATATATATGACGAGAATGAGGATTCAGTGAAAAATACTATTCACAAAAGGACAAGAGCAAATTAACCCCTAGTGATGAAAAATAAGTAAATACGAAAAAAAGAAGAAGAAGAAGAAGAAAAAAAGTACATGACGTGATACGTGCGTTATTGTTGGACTATATATAAATTTGTGTATGTATAAATAAATAAGCAATGTACATTTGCAGACATACGTATATATATGTATATATATGCACACACACACACACACACACATAAGTATGTATAAAAATAAACAATTTTAGTGAGTAGCGCTATTCATAGGGAAGAGGAGAAGGAAGCCCAAGAACGGGTTTCGACCCCGTTTCATGCGCTTCGTTTTTCTCGCAAATGTTCTGCGCTGCTGAACGTTGAAGCCCAAGTGCAGCTGATGAAACATTCAGTCTATACGAAAAGCTCTAAAACATATTTGGTACATGTATATTCGTCACTCTATATATATATGTATATATATATATATATATATACACACACATTTATATATATATATATATATATATATATATATATATATATGTATAAGTATATATATGCACATGTATGTACAAACATACATATATGCATATATATACACATACACATACACACACACACACACACACACACACACACACACACACACACACACACACACACACACACACACACACACACACATATATATATATATGTATATGAGATTCATATTTATGGAAACACAAAGTTACGCGTTATATGTGTGTGCTGCATGGTAAGTGCATTATAGGTGTGAATATATATATGTATATATATAGTTTATTTATACATGGTAGTCTATATGAATAAATGTATAGGTGTACACATTTGCGGGCACACACACATACACACATGTGTGTATATATGTATGTATATGTATACATACTAACATTTACATATAAATACACACACACACACACACACACACATATATATATATATATATATATATATATATATATATATATATATATATATATATATATATATATGCAAACACACATCTATATACACATGTACATACATATATGTATATATATATACATATGTATCTGTGTGCATATGTTAAAATGTATGTATAGACTACATATATATAATTTATATATACCTATATGTGTATATATACAAATATATAAACTTATAATGTTCACATACAAGTGTGTTTGATTATGCAATCGTGCATCATTTACACATACATAAAAAACAAGCTGATGTACAGACCATGCGTATATGAACAAAGAACAGACATATATATCTTACTCATAATAGTAATGGTAATAACAAAAACAAAAATATTCACAATATTGATGTAATATTGGTAATAATACTTACCATCATCATAATTATAACTAATATAAGTAGAAATACTATTTACCATTGCTGCCATTACTAGTATCATGAACATTATCTTTATGATTATCATTACTATTATTTGTATCATCATCTCCATGACCATTATTATCCATATGATTACCATAATAACGAGGACCAGAACAAGGATGAACAATAACAAGCTAATAATAAGGATTTGATATACAGGAGTAACATCAATAAGAAAAGAAATGATGACGATAATTACGATAATACATTGGAAACGAGGATGATGATGAAAATAAGATTACGGCATTGATGAGAATTAAACCGATAATGACAATGATAATGATAGAGGTAATAATGAATATAAGGGACACTCATTATTATACTTATTGTAAAAAGTTAAATAATGATCATATTTGTAATTACTATCATTAGCATCACCATTGTAAAAATATCAGTTATTACCATAAGCATATTTATGACAAAAGAACCAATTATATAAACATGGTACTATTTTGGGTTCTAAGTGAATCTATATATGCATACGTATATATATATATGTATATATATATATATATATATATATATATATATATATATAAGCTGAGGAACCCGTCTTCGTGCAACATTGCAGCATGCAACTATGGAACGATATTCATCCCTAGTAGTCTGCTGCCTTAATGAGCGATACACCTGCTTACCTGCCCCGGGCTGTTTCTCTTCATACACCTGGAACTACAATGTCTATTCTCACCGCCCGATTTTTTTAAATTTTATTATTCTTATATTATATTTTATCAGATATTTTATTCGTTTCTAAGCCAGGTATTCATTCATTCATTCATACACGAGATCGGCTGAGTACCTGGATGCCCACGCAGAACAAGTGGCTCCACTAATTTGCCTTTCGCGAAACCATCGCGGCAGTAATTTCGCACACCCCCTATGTACACACCTACAAGAAATAAATCGGTCTGCTCCGAGACACGGTGTTTCCTTCTCCTACAACCCAAGGAAGTTGGTGACATACCACAGCCGTCACAGATTTATACTTAAAAGATAAGTAGTTGGCTGCTCACTTTTATCCATGTGTATAGTTATTTTACGCTGTATGCCAGTTCTTGAACGCTTCACGAATGAAACGTATATTTTGCAAGTGTCTCTGCCAATAATTAGCCGTCCAGTTAATCAGTTTTAGCCGGCCATTTTATCATTTCAATTCATATTCTTAGTTATTCTCTCACTTTGTTCATCTTTTATATCTTTGGTGATATTTTATGTGATTTTACTTATGTGTTTTATTGATTTAGCTTTATTTTTATTTCACTTTTACGTCTTTGTGGCCAGGCTCTTATTTTAACTTTACTTAAACAAACGCTGAGGACTACGGGTTTTATGAACGAGCTGGCGAGATATCACCGCTCGCTACCACCCACCTACCACCGCCTCGCCACGCTACGTCCGTATTCCCCCAGGGGAACTCGGCCCGTTTTACTAAGACGAGCTCGAAGCTCACTGGTGTTCAGAACCTTTCACGGGGCCACGCTAATGAACCAAGCACCTGATTCTAATGCAACAACAGCATATCAAAAACCAAAATAAATAATTGCAAAAAATCGCATGAGAGGCACAATACACTTCTCACATATATATGAATTAAACGATGTATATCTGAATCCATATATCTATATTTCTAATGTTCTTTTTCATTATATATATATATATATATATATATATATATACATACATATATATATGTATACACACATACATATATATATGTATTGCACATGTACATAAATATGTATTGCACATATACATGTTTATGGATTGCACATATACATATACATTTATATGTATATATTATACATTTACACATATAAATATGTGTGATGTATGCATAAACACACGTTTATACACACACACACACACACACATATATATATATACATATAAATATATATATATCTATATCTATCTATCTATCTATATATATATATATATATATATATATATATATATATATATATATATATATATATATATATATACATATGTGTGTCTGTGTGTGCGCGTGTGTTAGTGTATATATGTATAAATATATATATTTACACACTCATATATATAATATGCATATCAAATATGCATTATGAATTACATTAACATTCTCTTAGTTTCATCATCTGCACTGAAGCCTCAACGTTCGGTTCTGCAGTGCGTTTACAAGAAAAAAGGATATAAGCTGAACGGGGATTAAACCCGTGCAGGACCCTCGATCTCCTCGTCAGTATAAATAGTGCTGTTTACTGAATCCTCGTCATTATCTCCAACAAGTGCCAGCATACAAGGCCATGCTAAGCAATCCTATTTGCCTTTCCAAAATCCTCTACAACGAAACCAACTTCGCCAAACGTCGTCATGTCGGATTACCCAACTCAAGATGCCTTCTACGGCGCCGTCGGAAGCGCAGATGAATATCCAAGTGCCAGTTTGATCTTCCGTGACACACAAAGCTCAAATGACCATGAAGATGAAGAGCTCATTGCCAACTTTGACCTGGATCTTCTGGCAGCCGAACTGTGGCCTGAGTCGAGCGTTGCGGGAGCAGCATCCGACTCGGCGTCTCGTGAAGGAGGCCTTTTCAGTGCCACATCTCTCTCTTCGCAAGACGAGGATTTCTTGGTTTGTGTACGCCAGCTTTTAGCTATTGATAAAAATCTGGATATATGGAAGATTATGTTTCTCCTCTGATAAAACAGGAAGCAGTCAAAGTGTGCAAGATAACTGATGCATTTTTAATCTTTGCAGGGTCTTGGTGCTGTCAATCCAAATGACATGTTCAGCAGTGGGATGCAACCGTCATATCCATCGTCTCACAACACAGAAGGATATGATCCTTATCTGTATTGCGAGCAACAGGCTACCTCCTCTTATTCTCATCAGCCACCGTTGGACCTTTCTCAGTATGACGCCAATTTGGGAGAATCTTTTCAGCAAATGAATATTTCTCAGTCATACGATCAGCATTCTGGATATGCTTATCATAATGATCAACAAATGGGCAATTATCAGCAACCTTATCAACAATCGGGCATTTCTCTCGACTGGAACCAACAGTTTAATGTCCTCCAAAGCCAAGAAGGTGTAGCTACTGCTGGTGTGTCTGGAAGTGGCACTTCAAAGAAACGGAAAGGCTATCGACATCGGCATCAGCGTCAGTTCCTCAGTAGCGCTGAGCAACGAGAACAGCGGTCCCGCGTGCTCAACAACGAGGCTTCGGCCATTTACCGAAGGAAGATGCGCGATCTGCACGACAAAGCTCGCACGGAGCTGGACGGCCTTGAGCAGAGGAACCAGCAACTGAGGCAGAGGTTCCGCCTCCTGCAGAAGTTCTGCTCCGAATACAGGGCTCGCTTGGAGGCTCTCGGCGTGCCAGCAACAAACAACTTCTGACCCGAAGTCAGCTGATTATATTTCATTTTAGAGAATGTTTCATTCTATTAGTTAAAATGAACATATTCAATATACATATTATTCCATTATCATATTTGTTAAATTATGTTATTCAAATGTTTCCCAAATGAATTATATAAAAATACTTCCTCGAGTTATCAATTCCTCATAATCATAAGATAATTTTTCTTTATACAAATTGCGAATGAATATGAAATGAAAATTACAAATGTTAACTATGATGGTAATTATCACAGTAAACTAAAATAATTATTATAACAAAGAGTAACAAAAAATGAATAACTAGGGATTCGATAAAAAGAGATTAGCGCAAACAAGCAGACGTATAGAATATCCCCCTCTTCTCCCTACATATTTGGAGTGCAGTGATGCGTGCATCTATTCACACACATACATATATGTATATATTTATATTATATATATATATTTTGTATGTACATGCCAATTTTCCCTGTCAATGAAAAACAAACCACTCATTCGCACACATACATATCCATCTAGCTATAATATATGTATATATATATATATATATATAAATGTGCATATATATATATATATATATATATATATATATATATATATATGACGAGAATGACAAGGATTCAGTGAAAAACGCTATTCAGAATGGGAGAAGAGCGATGCGCC
>NC_091575.1:22145839-22155839 GCF_042767895.1 Penaeus vannamei
ATATATATATATATATATATGCTTATCAAGCATGCATTATGAATTACATAAACATTGTCTTAGTTTCGTCATCTGCACTGAAGCCTCAACGTTCGGTTCTGCAGTGTGTTTACAAGAAAAAAGGATATAAGCTGAACGGGGATTAAACCCGTGCAGGACCCTCGATCTCCTCGTCAGTATAAATAGTGCTTTTTACTGAATCCTCGTCATTATCTCCAACAAGTGCCAGCATACAAGGCCATGCTAAGCAATCCTATTTGCCTTTCCAAAATCCTCTACAACGAAACCAACTTCGCCAAACGTCGTCATGTCGGTTTACCCAACTCAAGATGTCTTCTACGGCGCCGTCGGAAGCGCAGATGAATATCCAAGTGCCAGTTTGATCTTTCGTGACACACAAAGCTCAAATGTCCATGAAGATGAAGAGCTCATTGCCAACTTTGACCTGGATCTTCTGACAGCCGAACTGTGGCCTGAGTCGAGCGTTGCGGGAGCATCATCCGACTCGGCGTCTCGTGAAGGAGGCCTTTTCAGTGCCACATCTCTCTCTTCGCAAGACGAGGATTTCTTGGTTTGTGTACGCCAGCTTTTAGCTATTGATAAAAATCTGGATATATGGCAGATTATGTAAAAACAGGGTATGTAGCAGTCAATGTGAGCAAGATGACTGATACATTTTAAAATCTTTATAGGGTCTTGGTGCAGTCAATCCAAATGACATGTTCAGCAGTGGGATGCATCCGTCATATCCATCGTCTCACAACACAGAAGGATATGATCCTTATCAGTATTGCGAGCAACAGGCTACCTCCTCTTATTCATATGAGCCACCGTTGGACCTTTCCCAGTATGACGCCAATTTGGGAGAATCTTTTCAGCAAATGAATATTTCTCAGTCATACGATCAGCATTCTGGATATGCTTATCATAATGATCAACAAATGGGCATTTATCAGCAACCTTATCAACAATCGGGCATTTCTCTCGACTTGGACCAACAGTTTAATGTCCTCCAAAGCCAAGAAGGTGTAGCTACTGCTGGTGTGTCTGGAAGTGGCACTTCAAAGAAACGGAAAGGCTATCGACATCGGCATCAGCGTCAGTTCCTCAGCAGCGCTGAGCAGCGAGAACAGCGGTCCCGCGTGCTCAACAACGAGGCTTCGGCCATTTACCGAAGGAAGATGCGCGATCTGCACGACAAAGCTCGCACGGAGCTGGACGGCCTTGAGCAGAGGAACCAGCAACTGACGCAGAGGTTCCGCCTCCTGCAGAAGTTCTGCTCCGGATACAGGGCTCGCTTGGAGGCTCTCGGCGTGCCAGCAACAAACAACTTCTGACCCGAAGTCAGCTGATTATATTTCATTTCAGAGAATGTATTATTTTAATTTTGAAAGAGCACATATTTAGTAAACATATTAATCCATTATTACGATTGTTAAATTATGTTATTCATATGTTTTCCAAATGAATTATATAAAAATATTTCCTCATAATCATAAGATAATCTTTCTTTTTACTATTTGCGAATGAATATCAGATGAAAATTACAAATGTTAACCATGATGGTATTTATCACAGTAACAATAACAATGACAATAACATTAACAAAACAATAATTGAATATCTAAGTAAATATTACAGCAAACAAACAGACAGAATATTCCCCTCTCCTTTCTACATATATGGAGTGTAGTGATGTATGTATTTATCTATTCCCACACACATACACATATGTATACATATATTTACATAATGATTTTTTATTGGGGGGGGGGGCTACATGCCATCAATAATAATAATGATAAAAAACAAAACAAAAAACATGCGTACACACATATCTATCTATCAATATATATACACATAAATTAATATATATATATATATATATATATATATATATATATATATATATATATATATATATAAATGTATATATACATATACATATATATATATATACATATATATATGACGGGAATGACAAGGATTCAGTGAAAAACACTATTCGTAATGGGAGAAGAGCGAAGCACCTGTGCGGGTTTCGACCCCGCTTCATGTGATCCGTTGCACTGAGCTGCTGAACGTTGAAGCCCAAGTGCAGAGAAATTCAAAAACATTTGGCATATATGTATATATATATATATATATATATATATATATATATATATATATATGTATGTATGTATACGTATATGTGCTTTTCTGTCTACCTGTTAAATCAGAGGGAAAGATACCATAGTTTTCCATGTTTGTATTGCTGTTATTTTCACTACTATCCATTTTGTTCATATCGATATCATAAGCAATGCTATTACTTGCAGGGCGCGTAATAATGTCATTGCTGTTGTTTAGACGCAAGTTTAAATATGTAAATCCCTACGTATACATGCCATCTAATGGATATAGTGTCTAGGCACATAAACTTTTGCATTCAATGTGTATCTATAGATATCTTTGTTCGAGTTAATATTTGGAAAGGAACTTGAGCTGTGAATTTTGTAATGTTGAATAGTATAATGTGTTTCACAAAAAGCTCATGTAATACGGATGCACACACACAGATATATGTATATATATATATATATATATATATATATATATATATATATATATATATATATGTATGTATGTATACAGTATATATATATATATATATATATATATATATATATATATATATATATATATATATAGTATATAATGAGTAACCTAAACTCATATGGCATGCATCCCGTATTACTTTAACAGTGCAAAAGATTGTTCAAATTGATATTTCTTTTTGCAGAATTCGTAGAAATGGCATTGCCTTAACTACGTCAAATGACCTGCAGCCATTTGTTGATACACTCGTTTTCAAATATCACTGCTCGGTAACAACAGGTTTGTCTGATTCAAGGGCAGGAAACATAACATTTTAACAGCTAATTTTCACTAGCACTGTGGATTTTATCGAAGGTAGATTGTTACGATAATTACAGGTGCGTGTCCTCTCAGGTAGACTGCATCACTTTGTTGAAGTACACTTATGAGTAAGAACAGCAGATGCCATTGCATATCTTCAAAAATCAACAAAATTCTTTTTCCTGATGGAAAGAATTACAGTGCTTATTTTGACTACGAAATTATCTTAAGCGAATAAGTAGCTTATATAAATATGTCTTAAACTATCTAAAAGGAAATGCTATCATAATCAATGTTGGCAGGCTGACCGTAGCACTCACCCTACTGATTAAAGTGACTAGATCAAATGTGTTTCTGTGTGTGTGTGTTTGTGTATGTGTGTGTGTGTGCGTGTGTGGGTGCGCGTGTGTTTGTTTGCGTGCGTGCGTAAGTGTGTGTATGTGTGTGTGAATACCCGTGGGTGTGTGTGTGTTTGTACATGTATGTGAGACAAAATAACATAAGCAGATGCACTCACGACACAAAGGTAATGATTGCCGGTACAAAAAGCGAGCATGTGCAGAACAAACCAAGAACAAGATTCTGGAGCCAATAAATAGATAAGGTGACATTATCAGTCTCACGAAAACAACTGATTAGCACAAAGCGTGGGCTGTCTCATGAAGAACACCTCATGGGCCTCAGGTTATGGACTAAATGTATTTTTTTCATGTTATAAATGTCGGAATTCCCTCTTCCAGCTATTTGCTCTTAAATACTTCTGGTAATCACTAAAGACAAAAAACTGAACTGCATACAGAATGTCAGTCAGTGATCTTTTAAGCCGTTAGGCACTTTTACTGATATATATATATATATATATATATATATATATATATATATATATATATATATATATATATATATGCATATGTGTGAGTACAAATATGCATTATATATGAGCATATGTATATGTAGGTCGATAGAGGGAGAAAGAGATAGATTGATGGATAAACCTCTATAGAGACGTTTAAATATGAATATATATGGGTATGTATATATACATATACAAACATATATATATATATATATATATATATATATATATATATATATATATATACATATATGTATTTATATATGCATCTATGAACATAGACACACCCAAATATATACACACACGTTATATAAATAAACACACACGCATATATATATATATATATATATATATATATATATATATATATATATATATATATAATATATATATATAATATATATATATATAATATATATAATATATATATATATATATATATATATATATATTTATATAGTATATATATATATATATATATATATATATATATATAAAGAGAGTCACGTTTCATAGATTCTGAGAGCAACCAAGGGGCCAAGTAGCGATCATGTCGGCGTCTTGAAATAACATGAGATTTCCGAGTTCCCGGTAGATAACACGCCTTGTTCGAAACCTGATAAGTACCAAAGCAAATTGTGACTCATGAACCTGCCTATATATACATATTAACTTACCTACTTTCATCACATTCAACGCTACCACCTCATCCAGTCATGACGAATTCCAATAGCCTTTGCCAATACTGTGCCAAGTTTAGTAGCATCTGTAAACACCCGTCTGTGATTCGCAATATCAGGGTTCTCTTTGGGCACCGAGATAAACGCAAACATGCAACACATCACGCTCGAGAGAAGTGACACTTCTACTCTTCAGGAGTATGTCACCTCCATCCTCCCCGACTCGTTTCGCCCTAACTTCGGCGAGGACCTCGATCTTCACAGGCCTCTAGACTTGGGTCAGGAACCGCCATGCTTGTGGCCTGACGAAACGGATGGCGACTTCAACCTCAGGTCTCGAGTTGAGGCAAACCACAACCCAGACGACTTGCTGTGGTCTGCTGCTGGCCTCGACCTTGGGTCTCGGGCTGAAGCAAGCCACAATGTAAACGGTGATATGTGGTCTACTTCCGATGGCAACTTCGGTTCAGGGACAGAGGCAAACTACAACGCAGATGACTTGTGGTCTGCTTCTAAGGGCGACCTCAACCTTGAGACAAACTACAATTCAAACGGGCATTCGTGGTCTACTAAAAGCAGCTTCAATCTGAGATGTGACACGGACCGTGGAGGACCGATTCCCTGGGTTGACGGCGCACTGGCTGAGCCGACCTGTTCGAGAAAGCCGGAGAGGAATTCCCATTCCTTTGGGGAAAATACGTCCACAGCAACAAATATCTGTGAAATATATAATCAGGTGAGTTGAATCACTCATGTGCCTTTTTTTCTTACCAACAATGCAATAGACAGACTTTTCACGTGACTAGAATTAGATCTAATTTGACTTCTGTTGATCAGAATTTGTTTGGCTTTGGGGACGAGGAACCGCAGCTGGACCAAGGACTTCAGCTTACAGACGGTCCTTTGTTGCTGGACTCTGGAGACCCTTGCAACAGCAGGCGCACAGCAGAGTTCGCTGACGCTCCCTCGCCGTCCCCTGCAGCAGGAAGGAAGGGATACCGACACAGACACGCCCGGAAGTACCTGAACGACGAAGTTCTCCAGAAGGAACGGAACCGCGAACTCAACAACGAGGCGTCGGCCCTGTACCGGAAGAGGAAGAAAGAGACCGCCTCTAAGTCGGAAGATCATCTGCGACATTTGCAGCAAGAAAATGATCATCTGTGCAATAAACTACAACTCCTGACCGTGCAAAGTGACTGGTGCCACGACGTTTACGTGAAGTACAACGATTATTTTGCACCGTCCCTAGACGGCACCTTGCTTCCCTAAGATAAAACCATCAAATGTAACCTTAGACTTTGAATCTCTCAGTATTATTTCATTAAACATAAACTTCAGACAAATGATCGTATGTTATTTCAAATTCCCTAACAAGTTTGTGTGTAGGTATTTGTACATACACATGCACACATGTATATATATATATATATATATATATATATATATATATATATATATATATATATATATATATATATATATACACACATTTATGTTTAGAAAAAAACATATAGACATTTAAATATATATATAAATTATATATATATATATATATATATATATATATACATATATATATATATATATATATATATATATATATATATATATATATATATATATATATATATATATATGGGTATATATACTATACACATGTATATATATCTCAAACCAGGCGAGATAAGGAAAAAAAAACATATATCCTATATAGAATGAAAGAAAGATAGGAAAGAATTGAAAGATAGCCCTACATTAAAGAGAGAGAGAGAGAGAGAGAGAGAGAGAGAGAGAGAGAGAGAGAGAGAGAGAGAGAGAGAGAGAGAGAGAGAGAGAGAGAGAGAGAAGGGATGAGCAGAATATACCGTTACGTTAAATAAAATAAAACAACCTGGCAACCTAGAGGAATTCAAGGTCAGTCCAAAACAGAGAGTTCGAGATCTAGTGATGGAGAATGACCATGGCAAATAAAGACTAATACAAAAAATATGGGGTTCTTGTGTCATCTAGCCATAATGGGCGTGCCTTGTGCCATGCCATAGTGTCATGACTCCCGCTACCCATATTTTCTCCTCATCATCGTGTCAGCAAATGGTATCCATCGAGACCACCACCTTGTGTTGTAGTTCCATTCGCCCGACGTTAAAATGTGTTTGGAAATGATCTGAACTGGATGCGACGTGTCCCGAACCCCCTCCATGCCTGGATTACGAGGCATATCCTGAACGTGGATGATGTCCACTTTCTCGTGAAGTTGGCACTATGCACCCTTCACATGTTCTTGTCCAGCCTTCAGCCTCGGCTTCTTGAACGAAGTGCAAACCAGAGCCGAGCAACTGACCCACCAGAAGCCCCGACCTACTCGGCTGCCTCTTCGATTCTTTTACTACTGTCGCGATGCGTCGGGACTGTGCGTCATCCACGGAGCCCGCAGGCAACACAACCACACCTGCCTGCACTCCGGCCGCTGTGAGCAGGAGCGTGCACCAAGACCGCTCACGCTGCCCACACGGGAGACACGAGCTCGCTGTATGTGAATGTACATGCATAAATGTGTATGTTTTTTTTTTTTTTTTTTTTTTTTTGTGTGTGTGTGTGTGTGTGTACTTTTTATAATTTTATTCTAGTGCTCTATTTTAGATTAGTACTAACAAACCATAGATTTATATGTATAAGTATATCTATGTATATATGCATATTGAGGGACAGCCTTCAATAGAGAGACCAGCAACTCATGCAGAATACACACACACACATACAGACACACACACACACACACACACATATATTCTACGAATACAGGGCCCGTTAAGGGGCTCTCAGCGTTCCAGTTACAATCTAAGACTTGAGGCCATCTGATTTTTCTTCATTTCAGGAATTGTACCATGCTGATTTGTAAGATTACGTTGATTTAGTTCCTTTCAAATATATTTATATCTTTTTAGCACACATATTTCATTATATTTGTCAAATGGAATTTGTTTTGTTTCCCAGAGTAGCAGAGAAAGGCAGACATAGAGCATGTCTCTCTAGCTGAACGTATATGTGGATAAAATAGCTGTTCCATATATATATATATATATATATATATATATATATATATATATATATATATATATGTATATATATGACATGTTGATAACCCCCCCTCAAAAAGAAAAAAAAAAAAAAAAAAAAGTGGCGGGAAAAGGGAAGCGGTGGTACGGGTTTCGACCCCGTTTCATTCGCTTCGTTTTTCTCGCAAATGTTCTGCGCTGCTGAACGTTGGAGCCCAAGTGCAGCTGATGAAACCTTCAGGCTATACGTGAAATTCTAAAACATATTTGGCACAGGTATACATGTATGCGAATCTTCTTGCCTGTATACTTTATCTTTATGTCTGCATATGCAATCAGAGATACCATAGTTTTCCATGTCTGTATTGCTGTATCATTTTCATTACTATCCATCTTTTCGATATCGGTAAAATAATTAGTGATACTACGTTTAACGTACGTATCAATGCCATTTTATTTATTTATTTATATATATATTTTTTATACATGTCTAAATATGTGAATACCTAAGCATACACACTATTTAATGTATAAGGTGCTTCAGTTCATAAACCTTTGCATTCTATGTGTATCCATTTGTATCTTTGTTCGAGGTGATATTTGGAGAGGAACGTGAGCTGTGAATATTGTAACGTTTTCCAGTATATGACAAGAAGCTCTGGCATAAGACTTTTAGGAAGACTGGACGCCGCTAAGGGTCCAGAGGTAGAGAAGGACAAACTAAAATCAAATGTGTGCTAATATGTTTGATTAAGTTATACATACCTGATATACATGCTGCTTTACAGATATGCGTATTTGTGTACGGTATAAACATGTATATGTATATGTTACCCATTGCAGCAATAATGATAGAATATTGATAATAATTACCATTAATATTTTTATTAGCATTATTATTAGTATTAGCATTACTATTATATTTATTACTATTAGCATTTTTATCATTATCATCATTATCATCTTCGTCATCATTATGATAGTGATAATGATGATACAGATAATGATAATGAGTAACAGGAATCTTTCTTGTCACAGTTATGGTGAAAGTATCAGATATCATCATAATCATGATTATTATCAATATTAACAGCGACAATATAAAAGTGACTATTACCAAAGCCATATACATTATATAAAAATGTTAATTATACCATAGAAACAATATATGCAAAATACCGCTCCAGACACTAAGTGAATAAAACATAAATATATGTATATTATACATATATATGAAAATGGATAGATATATTTATGTTCATATATATATACATGTATGGGTATGTGTATATATATTTCTCTCTCTCTCTCTCTCTCTCTCTCTCTCTCTCTATATATATATATATATATATATATATATATATATATGTGTGTGTGTGTGTGTGTGTGTGTGTGTGTGTGTGTGTGTGTGTGTGTGTGTGTGTGTGTAAAACATACATATGCTTAAATATATATGAACATGGATAGATGTATCTTTGTCTATATATCTATCTATTTATATATCTTTATTTCTCTGTCCCTCTCTCTCTCCATATATATATATATTTGACACGAACACACGCATACACACACACGCTCACATATATTTGTGTGTGTGTGTATGTCTGTATGGGATCAAAAACGTATTATGAATCACAATAACATTCTCTTAGTTTCATCATCTGCACTGGAGCCTCAACGTTCACTCGTCAGCGCTGAACAGGTGCGAAACCCGTACTGGCTCTTCCCTCTTCTCACCAGTATAAATAGTGCTATTTACTGGATCCTCGTCACTGACTTCGGCAAGTGCCCGCTTACAAGGCCATGCTAAGCCATCCTAGTTGCCTTTCCAAAATCCTCTGCAACGAAACCAACTTCGCCAAACGTCGCCATGTCGGATTACTCAACTCAAGATGCCTTCTACGGCGCCGTCGGAAGCGCAGATGAATATCCAAGTGCCACTTTGATCTTCCGTGACACACAAAGTTCAAATGTCTATGAAGATGAAGAGCCCATTGCCAACTTTGACCTGGATCTTCTGGCAGCCGAACTGTGGCCTGAGTCGAGCGTTGCAGGAGCAGCATCCGACTGGGCGTCTCGTGAAGGAGGCCTTTTCAGTGCCACATCTCTCTCTTCGCAAGACGACGACTTCCTGGTACGTACTCGACAGTTAATGTCAATAAAAATAGGGTATGTAGCAGTCATTATGTGAAAACTTAATCTGGCATATAACTGATGAATGTCTAATCTTTGCAGAGTCTTGGTGCTGTCAATCCAAATGACATGTTCAGCAGTGGGATGCATCCGTCATATCCATCGTCTCACAACACAGAAGGATATGATCCTTATCAGTATTGCGAGCAACAGGCTACCTCCTCTTATTCTCATCAGCCACCGTTGGACCTTTCTCAGTATGATGACAACTTGGAAGAATCATTTCAGCAAATGAATATTTCTCAGCCATACGATCAGCATTCTGGATATCTTATGCTTATCATCATGACCAACAAATGAACATTTACCAG
>NC_091575.1:22160839-22165839 GCF_042767895.1 Penaeus vannamei
TTCTAAGGGCGACCTCAACCTTGAGACAAACTACAATTCAAACGGGCATTCGTGGTCTACTAAAAGCAGCTTCAATCTGAGATGTGACACGGACCGTGGAGGACCGATTCCCTGGGTTGACGGCGCACTGGCTGAGCCGACCTGTTCGAGAAAGCCGGAGAGGAATTCCCATTCCTTTGGGGAAAATACGTCCACAGCAACAAATATCTGTGAAATATATAATCAGGTGAGTTGAATCACTCATGTGCCTTTTTTTCTTACCAACAATGCAATAGACAGACTTTTCACGTGACTAGAATTAGATCTAATTTGACTTCTGTTGATCAGAATTTGTTTGGCTTTGGGGACGAGGAACCGCAGCTGGACCAAGGACTTCAGCTTACAGACGGTCCTTTGTTGCTGGACTCTGGAGACCCTTGCAACAGCAGGCGCACAGCAGAGTTCGCTGACGCTCCCTCGCCGTCCCCTGCAGCAGGAAGGAAGGGATACCGACACAGACACGCCCGGAAGTACCTGAACGACGAAGTTCTCCAGAAGGAACGGAACCGCGAACTCAACAACGAGGCGTCGGCCCTGTACCGGAAGAGGAAGAAAGAGACCGCCTCTAAGTCGGAAGATCATCTGCGACATTTGCAGCAAGAAAATGATCATCTGTGCAATAAACTACAACTCCTGACCGTGCAAAGTGACTGGTGCCACGACGTTTACGTGAAGTACAACGATTATTTTGCACCGTCCCTAGACGGCACCTTGCTTCCCTAAGATAAAACCATCAAATGTAACCTTAGACTTTGAATCTCTTAGTATTATTTCATTAAACATAAACTTCAGACAAATGATCGTATGTTATTTCAAATTCCCTAACAAGTTTGTATGTAGGTATTTGTACATACACATGCACACATGTATATATATATATATATATATATATATATATATATATATATATATATATATATATACACATTTATGTTTAGAAAAAAACATATAGACATTTAAATATATATATAAATTATATATATATATATATATATATATATATATATATATATATATATATATATATATATATATATATATATGGGTATATATACTATACACATGTATATATATCTCAAACCAGGCGAGATAAGGAAAAAAAAACATATATCCTATATAGAATGAAAGAAAGATAGGAAAGAATTGAAAGATAGCCCTACATTAAAGAGAGAGAGAGAGAGAGAGAGAGAGAGAGAGAGAGAGAGAGAGAGAGAGAGAGAGAGAGAGAGAGAGAGAGAGAGAAGGGATGAGCAGAATATACCGTTACGTTAAATAAAATAAAACAACCTGGCAACCTAGAGGAATTCAAGGTCAGTCCAAAACAGAGAGTTCGAGATCTAGTGATGGAGAATGACCATGGCAAATAAAGACTAATACAAAAAATATGGGGTTCTTGTGTCATCTAGCCATAATGGGCGTGCCTTGTGCCATGCCATAGTGTCATGACTCCCGCTACCCATATTTTCTCCTCATCATCGTGTCAGCAAATGGTATCCATCGAGACCACCACCTTGTGTTGTAGTTCCATTCGCCCGACGTTAAAATGTGTTTGGAAATGATCTGAACTGGATGCGACGTGTCCCGAACCCCCTCCATGCCTGGATTACGAGGCATATCCTGAACGTGGATGATGTCCACTTTCTCGTGAAGTTGGCACTATGCACCCTTCACATGTTCTTGTCCAGCCTTCAGCCTCGGCTTCTTGAACGAAGTGCAAACCAGAGCCGAGCAACTGACCCACCAGAAGCCCCGACCTACTCGGCTGCCTCTTCGATTCTTTTACTACTGTCGCGATGCGTCGGGACTGTGCGTCATCCACGGAGCCCGCAGGCAACACAACCACACCTGCCTGCACTCCGGCCGCTGTGAGCAGGAGCGTGCACCAAGACCGCTCACGCTGCCCACACGGGAGACACGAGCTCGCTGTATGTGAATGTACATGCATAAATGTGTATGTTTTTTTTTTTTTTTTTTTTTTGTGTGTGTGTGTGTGTGTACTTTTTATAATTTTATTCTAGTGCTCTATTTTAGATTAGTACTAACAAACCATAGATTTATATGTATAAGTATATCTATGTATATATGCATATTGAGGGACAGCCTTCAATAGAGAGACCAGCAACTCATGCAGAATACACACACACACATACAGACACACACACACACACACACACATATATTCTACGAATACAGGGCCCGTTAAGGGGCTCTCAGCGTTCCAGTTACAATCTAAGACTTGAGGCCATCTGATTTTTCTTCATTTCAGGAATTGTACCATGCTGATTTGTAAGATTACGTTGATTTAGTTCCTTTCAAATATATTTATATCTTTTTAGCACACATATTTCATTATATTTGTCAAATGGAATTTGTTTTGTTTCCCAGAGTAGCAGAGAAAGGCAGACATAGAGCATGTCTCTCTCTAGCTGAACGTATATGTGGGTAAAATAGCTGTTCCATATATATATATATATATATATATATATATATATATATATATATATATATATATATATATATATATATATATATATATGACATGTTGATAACCCCCCCTCAAAAAAAAAAAAAAAAAAAAAAAAAGTGGCGGGAAAAGGGAAGCGGTGGTACGGGTTTCGACCCCGTTTCATTCGCTTCGTTTTTCTCGCTAGTGTTCTGCGCTGCTGAAAGTTGGAGCCCAAGTGCAGCTGATGAAACCTTCAGGCTATACGTGAAATTCTAAAACATATTTGGCACAGGTATACATGTATGCGAATCTTCTTGCCTGTATACTTTATCTTTATGTCTGCATATGCAATCAGAGATACCATAGTTTTCCATGTCTGTATTGCTGTATCATTTTCATTACTATCCATCTTTTCGATATCGGTAAAATAATTAGTGATACTACGTTTAACGTACGTATCAATGCCATTTTATTTATTTATATATATATATATTTTTTATACATGTCTAAATATGTGAATATCTAAGCATACACACTATTTAATGTATAAGGTGCTTCAGTTCATAAACCTTTGCATTCTATGTGTATCCATTTGTATCTTTGTTCGAGGTGATATTTGGAGAGGAACGTGAGCTGTGAATATTGTAACGTTTTCCAGTATATGACAAGAAGCTCTGGCATAAGACTTTTAGGAAGACTGGACGCCGCTAAGGGTCCAGAGGTAGAGAAGGACAAACTAAAATCAAATGTGTGCTAAAATGTTTGATTAAGTTATACATACCTGATATACATGCTGCTTTACAGATATGCGTATTTGTGTACGGTATAAACATGTATATGTATATGTTACCCATTGCAGCAATAATGATAGAATATTGATAATAATTACCATTAATATTTTTATTAGCATTATTATTAGTATTAGCATTACTATTATATTTATTATTAGCATTTTTATCATTATCATCATTATCATCTTCGTCATCATTATGATAGTGATAATGATGATACAGATAATGATAATGAGTAACAGGAATCTTTCTTGTCACAGTTATGGTGAAAGTATCAGATATCATCATAATCATGATTATTATCAATATTAACAGCGACAATATAAAAGTGACTATTACCAAAGCCATATACATTATATAAAAATGTTAATTATACCATAGAAACAATATATGCAAAATACCGCTCCAGACACTAAGTGAATAAAACATAAATATATGTATATATATACATATATATGAAAATGGATAGATATATTTATGTTCATATATATATACATGTATGGGTATGTGTATATATTCTCTCTCTCTCTCTCTCTCTCTCTCTCTCTCTCTCTCTCTATATATATATATATATATATGTGTGTGTGTGTGTGTGTGTGTGTGTGTGTGTGTGTGTGTGTGTGTGTGTGTGTAAAACATACATATGCTTAAATATATATGAACATGGATAGATGTATCTTTGTCTATATATCTATCTATTTATATATCTTTATTTCTCTGTCCCTCTCTCTCTCCATATATATATATTTGACACGAACACACGCATACACACACACGCTCACATATATTTGTGTGTGTGTGTATGTCTGTATGGGATCAAAAGCGTATTATGAATCACAATAACATTCTCTTAGTTTCATCATCTGCACTGGAGCCTCAACGTTCACTCGTCAGCGCTGAACAGGTGCGAAACCCGTACTGGCTCTTCCCTCTTCTCACCAGTATAAATAGTGCTATTTACTGGATCCTCGTCACTGACTTCGGCAAGTGCCCGCTTACAAAGCCATGCTAAGCCATCCTAGTTGCCTTTCCAAAATCCTCTGCAACGAAACCAACTTCGCCAAACGTCGCCATGTCGGATTACCCAACTCAAGATGCCTTCTACGGCGCCGTCGGAAGCGCAGATGAATATCCAAGTGCCACTTTGATCTTCCGTGACACACAAAGTTCAAATGTCTATGAAGATGAAGAGCCCATTGCCAACTTTGACCTGGATCTTCTGGCAGCCGAACTGTGGCCTGAGTCGAGCGTTGCAGGAGCAGCATCCGACTCGGCGTCTCGTGAAGGAGGCCTTTTCAGTGCCACATCTCTCTCTTCGCAAGACGACGACTTCCTGGTACGTACTCGACAGTTAATGTCAATAAAAATAGGGTATGTAGCAGTCATTATGTGAAAACTTAATCTGGCATATAACTGATGAATGTCTAATCTTTGCAGAGTCTTGGTGCTGTCAATCCAAATGACATGTTCAGCAGTGGGATGCATCCGTCATATCCATCGTCTCACAACACAGAAGGATATGATCCTTATCAGTATTGCGAGCAACAGGCTACCTCCTCTTATTCTCATCAGCCACCGTTGGACCTTTCTCAGTATGATGACAACTTGGAAGAATCATTTCAGCAAATGAATATTTCTCAGCCATACGATCAGCATTCTGGATATGCTTATCATCATGACCAACAAATGAACATTTACCAGCAACCTGATCAACAACCGGCCAT
>NC_091575.1:22175839-22178339 GCF_042767895.1 Penaeus vannamei
ATCCGGTATCCAAGCCTGCGAGTGAGGGACTGAGGGTGACCATTAGTGTGAGGGGGGGAGGGGGGGCTGGGGTCGATCCCTCTCAGTCCCTCGCTCTTCCGCCGTCCCCTCAACCCATGTCACTGGGGAGGAAGATGCAACGCTGCGTCGAGGAGGGCGTCAAAGTCCTGCCAAAGAGAGAAGAAAATGTTAAAACGAAATCAAAGCATCAATGCGTGTGCGTGCCTATGTGTGTGTTTGTGTGTGTATGCGTGTGCATGCGCTTGTGTTTGTGTGTGTGTGTGTGTGTGTGTGTGTGTGTGTGTGTGTGTGTGTGTGTGTGTGTGTGTGTGTGTGTGTGTGTGTGTGTGTGTGTGTACGCGCGCGCGTGTACGTGTGGGTGTGCGCGTGTATGTGTACGTGTGGGCGAATGTGAATGTGTCTTGTCTGTTTGACTGCATTCTGAATATAAATGTACGTACGTACAGGTAAATCTGCCGAGAAAATATAAATTTCCAATCAATAAAACACCTTCCGATCTACCCACAGAAACATGCCTAATGACTCATACGTACAAGTATGCATAACGAATGTACTCGTATCAAACACATCAATTCGCGAATAAAGTCTCATAACAAATAAAAGAGAGTGTTAACAGTAAATATAGAACTGTCACCATGCCAATCCATTTAACAAACGTGTTTCTCTTGAACAAAACAAATGCACTACACCAATATATATGTTCCAGTGCTGTTCCCTACTGAATATTCCTCATCGTACATGTATCTTTCATAAGCTATATCAATTACCGAGTCTGAAACCAAAAATCTGTAGAATCTAATTGCTCTTCGGTCATTCATATTAGCTATGTTTCGACAAATATGTTTTCAGACGTGAACACACGCATGGTAATGCGAACCTGAAATACACTGAAGTTCAACAATCACAACGAAACCGGTCTAGAAGAGTTGTGTGTGCAATTTTATGAGACGCTACTGTTGATAATATATGATGATAGAGAGAGAGAGAGAGAGAGAGAGAGAGAGAGAGAGAGAGAGAGAGAGAGAGAGAGAGAGAGAGAGAGAGAGAGAGAGAGAGAGAGAGAGAGAGAGAATGTGTATATATATAAAAGCAGATATAAAATATAAATAAATAATACTAATGCTAATACTAATACTTATTATTTTCATATATATATATATATATATATATATATATATATATATATATATATATATATATATATATATCAAACGTTACGGTCTAAACTTCCTAAAAACACTTCAGTAGGTCACTAGTCCCATGTCTCAAGACTCGTTTTCTATGAACCTCATCTAGGTGTCTGTCTGCCATTTGTATAATTTTTGACCCGGACGTTCACGTGATCCATCGTTTATATTACTCGCAGACCATTTCAATACATTATCCTCCACGCAAATGCCATGGACCTTATTTCCCGTGAGCAGTAAATAAGAATGGTACAGCAAAAGAGAAGATAGTGATGGGGGATAGTGATGGACACGGCGATTGTCACGTGACAATGATTATGGCGACCACTGAAATAATAAAGACCAACAGACGTGTCACAATAAACCACTCACTTCATTGACCAAGTCGTCATCAGGCCACACGAAGTTCGATCCAAGATCCCAGTCCAGGGCGGTCGAGTCACAGGCGGTGGGGGTATATACATGTGCCTCAGGTAACACTCTGGAGGTGCGAGCACTCAGGTTATTCACAAAACCGTTATGCGAAGGTTCCATGGCTCTCGGGCCTTGCTCTGGCACACTAGGGGCAGAGACTCGTTCCACGAGGACAGATCGGGGTGCAAGTGGACTAGCATTTTGCGAACTACAGTTTCTGTCACTCGAGTTAGGTAGGTGGCTCATGCTTGAAACTCCAATATACTTGACAGGCAGCGTTACACGATGGTGGAGGCTCAGAGCCCAAGGTGGGAGCTGTGCGAAGTGTCCTACAGCCCTTACTCATGCGACTAATGCTACAGTTTCACGAGTCACTTGGTAAATTCACACCACTTTCGGCGGGACTAAGTTAATGAGCTCCTCTCCGGACGAGAGAGGAGAGGAACTGCTGTGGGAGGAGCGAGTGGTGAGCGGCCCGGCGGTTGTTGCCAGTTCTCACAATATTTTGTTGCACCACGTTGTGTAATTTACTATAAGTTTGAGTTTTAGTGTTTCCGATATATTAGATATTACTTAGACTTCTTTGCAAAAATCAGGTTAAATGACTGGTTATGAATAAAATCATCTCGTGAAAATAGTATAAACTGTAATGATAATTCGGACGTTATTATGACAGGCTCCATTCTCTCTTTTTCGCTCGCTCTAACATGCTGCTTCTACTGCTCCTCTCTCTGTGTGTGTGTGTGTGTGTGTGTATGTATATATATATATGTATATATATATATATATATATATATATATATATATATATAATATGAATATACATTTATGTGTGTGCGTGCATATGTGCAATTTTATTCAGGTTTCTAAGCAAACAA
>NC_091575.1:22250242-22255242 GCF_042767895.1 Penaeus vannamei
TCTTTCTTGCAAACGTACGAATTGGATGTTTAACTTTGACTAGATGCTCATTATTATCTGTTTGATTAGCAGTTCACATTTCTAAAGGGAGGAATATGTGCTCCCACCTTGCTATTATCTTATGCTTATCTTTACATAGAATAAAGATAAAAGTGTATTACATACAACTAGATATTTATGTTGGTGTTTACGTGTCTTTTATTTGATAAGGTTGCTTAATAAAAGTCAAATCAATTATGTTAAACCTCCATGCATCCTGGATGTGCAAAGGACAACAAACCTCTGCCAGTGTATTCTGTTAGGAGGGAGTTTAGACATGTTTGATGCTGTAACTAGCAAGAATATGTTTAAAAGAAGTTTTTGAGTAATGCAAAGTGTGATTGCCATGTTATCACTTGATGCTTAGATCCATTGACTTCCTTCAGCGGTTTTAGGCAGACCTTAATTTTTTGCAGAATTTGTTTTTGTTTTTCATTTTTGCTATTGTTGTTTTGGGATTTCTTTTTTGGCTGTTGCATTAGTATTTCTCAGTTTCTGAAATTACCTGAAATATGTGTATATATCTATATATCTATGTATGTCTGTATAAGCACACGCATTCACTCACATTCATACCCATGCCCACACCCACACCCACACCCACACCCACACCCACACCCACACCCACACCCACACCCACACCCACACCTACACCCACATACACACACACATTCACACCCATATTCACACCCGTACATACTTACATACATGTATACATATAAAGTCTACATGTAAATCTGCAACAATTGCTGATTGTTCTATAATTTTGGATTTAGTCTTGGGTTTACATCCACAGAAAAATAGAGTTCGGACAGTAGTTCTTGTAGATCTCAGTCGATACCAGTTTCCAAAATGTATATAAAAGAATTAAGAATCTGATTTACACATATTTTTTAAAGAATATTTACAATCTTTGTTGAATATTTGTCATTGCAGTACATTGGTAATCAGATGTTTGTATGATTATTTCTTTTGTTTACTGTTAGCTTGGAGGTATAATACTGAGTAAATGTCCTAGATTGATTTAAATCAAGACTTGTTTAATTATTTTTTTGATAATTGGCCCCAGAAATAAAGTACAGTATCATATACAACAGCAAGGCAGTGTCTCATAATTTATATACGTTTAAATTGATATTAAAAACAAATTGCACTGAAGATTTCATAAGCCTGAACTGGCATCACTGGCATCATTGAGATGACAAATGTTTATGTGAATTCATTTTGAATTTTTATCACTTCAGGTAATGCTCTCTTCATTATTATTATTTTTTTTTTTTGTATAATGTACTAAAACTCATTTATAGATAGTGTACCGGTTGTTAGTTTCATATGAGCTTGATGATATATATTCTTAATAGATTCTAGGGGAAAGAATCTGCAAACCCACCTCATAAGATTCAGTTGTACGAAGTATACTGAATATTTTGACAATGCTGATGAACTGTGTACCGTTTTTGAAGACAACCATAGCAATTTTGCTAATTTATTCAAGTACCATTGTAATCTGTCATACTCTTTTTAAACATAGTAGGTTGGTATGCAGTAGTGCAATAACTTGTTTTTTTTAGTGACATATGGTATCTCATGGATAGAATGAGTTTCAAGTACCACATGAATTGTGTCAAGATTTTTGCTGCAATCTGTTATTGACACATCAGTTGTATCATAATATTTTTAAAGAGAGACTTATTCAACAACATTTGTCTTATGCAATGGGGTCTAATCGGCTATATTCTTACAAACAAATCATATGATTGCTTGAGTTTTTTCCCCACTTTTAATGATTTATGCTATTTTCTTGCATCGTACCACATTCAGCAATTATAATTGATGATTATTGTTAAATAGTAATACCAATATTATGAGCTGCAGTTGTTGTTGTTGTTGTTTTTGTCATTCTTTTCATCTTTACCATAATTGTTGTTGTTGTTAAGGTTGTTACGGTCACTATTTTTTTTTTGTTATAAATGATTTTGTTAGTTATCGTTATTCTTGTTATTATTGTTATTGTTGGTATTATTATTAATATTGATGTTATTATTATTAATGTTATTTTTATCATTATTGTTTTTGTTATTATTATTATTATTATTATTATTATTATTATTATTATTATTATTATTATTATTATTATTATTATTATTATTATTATTATTATTATTATTATTATTATAATTATTATCATTATTATTATTATTATGATTATTATTTTTTTTTTATTATTGTTATTATTGTTATTATTGTTATTATTATTGTTATTATTATTATCATATCATTGCCTTTGTCATTGTCATTGCCATTGCCATTGTTATTATGATTATTGTTTTTGTTATTATTATTTTTTTATATATATAATTATTATTATTGTTATTATTGTTGTTATTGTTGTTATAATTGTTATTGTTATTATTGTTATTATTATTATTATTATTATTATTATTATTATTATTATTATTATTATTATTATTATTATTATTATTATTATTATTATTATTATTATTATTATTATTATTATTATTATGATTATTATTATGATTATTGTTACTGTTACTGTTACTGTTATTGTTGTTATTATTATTATTGTTATTGTTATTATTGTTATTGTTATTATTATTATTATTATTATTATTATTATTATTATTATTATTATTATTATTATTATTATTATTATTATTATTATTATTATTATTATTATTAATATTATTATTATTGTTATTATTGTTATTTGTTGTTTTGTTGTTAGTTATGATTTTGATTATTATTGTTGTTATTGTCATTATTATTGTTATTATTTTTTTTGTTATTGTTATTATTATTGTCATTATTTTTGTTATTACTGTTGTTATCTTGTCATTATTATTATTATTTTTGTTATTGTTACTATTGTTATTTCCTCCGCCAAGGTGGCTATGTTTTTATTATCGTTGGTGGATAGGTAGGTCGGTCTGTCGGTGGGTGGGTGGGTGTTTGGATTGGTGAGTGGGTCACGAAACAGATATTTTTTTATATAGAGGTGTGCCATAGCCTGACTTGGGTAACATTAACATTGTGATGGTGATCCAGATCCAGGAATTTTATGAATGATTGCATAATTACCCCTATTGCCTTGGGATAATAGGGATAACTGTTATTATCATCATTACTTTTATCACCTACGTCAAGGAGGTTATGGGTATGGACGTCACTAGTGTATTTGGGAAGGTGGTGATATTAATGCAACGCTTTTGTGTGAATATTTTTATTGTTATTGTTTAAGTTATTGTTGTTGGTATGAATCATCATTATTATTATTGTTATTATTTTTTTATTATTATTATTATTATTATTATTATTTTTATTGTTATTATGATTATTATTATTATTATTATTATTATTGTTATTGTTATTGTTATCATTATCATTATCATTATCATTATCATTGTTGTTAATATATTTTTTTGTTATTATTTTTATTGTTATTATTATTATTATTATTATTATTTTTTATTATTATCAGTACTATTGATTATTGCTATTACTTATTTGTTACTACTTTATTTTATTATCATGATTGTTATTATTGTTGTTGTTGTTTTACTATTTCTATTTTTACTATTGATTATTATTACTTATTATTGCTTTTACTATTACTGTCGTTAATATTTTGGTGATGATGAATATGATGATAATTTATTTTGTTATTGTTATTGTTTTTGTTGCTGTTATTATCTTTGTTGATATTTTTATTATAGTTGCTCTTGTTTTATTATTATTATTGTCAGTATCATTGTCATTGTCATTGCCATTGTTATTGTCATTTGGCATCTTTTCTGGTGGCAATTAGGGTGCTGTGGGACGCATTGTGACACCCAAAAGCTGTCTAGTGATTCAAGGCGAGACAAACTGCTAAGCTCCGCCCACTTTTGTGACAATAGGAATTTATTGTGCTGGTTATTTTTTTGACAGGTACACAGTATTTTAGAATATGATATCCAAAATGGCTGTTAATATATGACGTTGGGTTTTGCCGTGTTATAGATATCCACTGTAAGTATGTATATGTGTGAAAATACCTGAGGTATGAGGAATCTATCTAGCAACTCAATAAGTGTTTAAACCTACTTGATTCCTGTCGCACGAGAAGTGTCCTGTGTACCGTAACCATTGGAAAAGATGGCAATTGCCATTTTCATTGTCATTGTTATTGTTAGTTATTGTTTTGTTTTATGTTTTTATTATTTTTGTTATTTTTGTTATCATTATCATCATTATCATCATTATCATCATTATCATTATTATCATTATTATCATTATTATTATTATTATTATTATTATTATTATTATTATTATTATTATTATTATTATTATTATTATTATTATTATTATTATTATTATTATTATTATTATTATTATTATCATTATTATTATTATTATTATCATCATCATCATCATCATCATCAGTATCATTATCATGAGTCTATTCATATTTTTAAGGTTGTTGTTATTAATATTAATTTTTTAAATTGTTATCAGTGTTATCGTCATTATCATCATTAGATTATTAATGTTATTATTATTAATATTACTGTGATTACTAGGATTGATATGATTATTGTGATTACAATTAAAAGTAATAGTATAATGAAAATAATGATAATGATAATAATAATGATGATTATAATGATAATGATAATAATAATAATAATAATGATGATGGTAATGATGATTATAATGATGATAATGATAATGGAAGTAATGAAATTTTTATTATTGTTAATATTATTTCTTTGATTAGTAGTCTTAATATTGATATTGTTTTTATTCATGTTGTGATTATTATGTTTTTTATGATTATTATGATTATTGTTGTTGTTGTTGTTGTTGTTCTTTTTATTATTATCATGATGATGATTATGATTTTTTTGTTATTGTTGTTATTAGTGTTTTTGTTGTTATCATTATAGTTATTAATGATGATG
>NC_091575.1:22267742-22270242 GCF_042767895.1 Penaeus vannamei
ATGTACAAAGGTAGCAATTTTATATGGAATGATAAAGTCATGATGATGCTTTGCCATTACAACAGTGCACTGTCTCCAAACAAAATTTACCTGCCCTGTTGTGTTGCTGAGAGTTTTCGTGAAATACATATTTAATGATATTCGAAATACCAGAATTTTGCAAGAAGGCCTTGTTGTATGATTAGCGATGCATGTCAGATTTAAAGTAATTTGTCTTTGGTGCTTAATAGGCCTTGATGTTTTAGCATAAGCTATGGGAAAGCTGAGAAAGGAGGTTGCGCTTTGCTAGACTTACGGCCAACTTTTAATTAATTAATGGATATATCTTTTAGCCAAGTCAAAGAAGATTCCTTCACTTGATGATTTTGTTTAAAGTTTATGTAAGATCTGATCCTAAAATATCCGAATGTAATTGGGTTTGAGAGTATTTTAGGTATTTAATGTTAAACTTTTTATATAAGGGCCCTTTCTTGATGATGAGATACAAAAAATAGGCATTTCAAATGAAAGTCAACTTAATTTTCTTTTTAGATTTTTCTTGCATATGGTATGATTCAACAATTAAGTACATTGAGCTTTAGTATGATAGGTATTGTGATCAAGATTGCCTTAAGGGGACTGTCCTGGAAAATACCTACTTACATTTTTTAGATATATTTCACAAAATATTTCGACATAAATCAGTGAGAGGATTTTTTCTGATATAGGGGTAAAGGTGTTCTTTGAACATTCATGAACTCATATCTGTGCGCAGTATCATTATCAAATGCCGTACGCATAATTGGAACAAGCAAAAGTCCATATATGTGTACCCAGGCACATATTAGCGGCCTATCTCCTCACATGTTGGCAGGTTTTGCGTGCACTGGCCCAGCACTAATCATAGCTAGGCTTTAAGTAAATATGATTTTTTGGTAACTTAGATAACCTGTTTAAGAATGCTCCTGAAATATTTAAAAGTTGAGTAACCAGCAAAGAGAAAAGATAAGATAATGCTAATGTCAGTGGAGGAAATCGTCTCCTGTTCATCAGATAATTGTAAATTTAATGTGCAGGAAATCATTCTTCAGTATGACTCTAGTTGTTTCATAAAAGGGGGAAAAAAATAGTCTATATTCAATAAGAGGACATTCTATTATCAGAGGAATGTTTGGTATAGAATGCATATATCACCTCAATGCACTTAACATGAAAAGGAAGCCTGGAATCAGATTTCATTTTTACTCATAAAATTATGTCTTTGAACTTGGAATATATAAGACTTGAAGAAAATAAAGACTTCAAGAAATTAGAAAGATAAAACATAGAAAAAGCTGGTCTCTGTAACTGAATGATTAAACTACTGGAGAAGGATTCTCACTTCGGCCTAGTCAATCAGCATGAACTTGATTAACATATCCACCATACATAAACATCTTATTGGCATCTGTGTATAATCTGATGTGTGTCCCATTTGTGAGTAGATAACCATGATAAGGCCTGGTCTAGGTCACTTTGTAGGCTGTGTTTCATATGGGAATGAACTCTAATTAACATTTGTTTAAAACCAGAAAAAGTAAGCACATGATTTATAGTGGTTATCATCTCTACTAATTGATTTCAGGTCATCATAAAAAAAGAAATGAGATCAGAGAAGAAGCATCAAGTTATTCATATCAAATATGAGAAATATGTTTTAGATAACCATTGCCATGATGATTAATGCCACACGTTACTTACTTAATTGTGGTTAGTAGTGAGATTTGATAATTACTTTTTTTTTTAATATAGCTGTTGGACCCATTGATGCCAGGTACATAGGTTACACCCTACAGTCTTGTTTTGTTTTATTAGCTCCGTTCTGCTGGGAACAACAGATTTTCACTATAGATTTGCTTTGCGAAATGTGTTTACACACATGCACATCCTCCAAGGAGTCAATTAGTAGACCTATGTGACCTCACCTGATTTCCCCTTTGATAAGAAGAAAGAAAGAAAAAAAAGAATGCTATTTATGTCAAGGTCATTATTATGGTTATTGTTATAATTATTGTTTCATTTTTACTAAGAATGCTGATAGAAGTATAAGATAGAATTGGATATTCCCGAAAACCAAGGAGAATGGTAAATAGGTGAGATAGGCGGGATTAGTGGGTGACTCCTTGGTGACTAAGCACTTACGGAGCATAAAAACAATAAACTAAAGTCACAGTGGGCATGGTATATACATAAGCTACATGCCATCCCTGGCAGCATCGAGTTAATTTTGTTTGCACATACCCTTGTTAGCATCACAAGCAATTTGTTATCAAGAAGTTGGTTTATTTCTTCTATATTTTTGGAAAAAGTTTTAATTTCAGTTAATTTGTTTATTATCACCCCTATCATGATTGTTAGATGATTGACAATAAAAAGGAAAACTTTTCTTTAAAAATATCAAGGATTGGAAAATAGGTGAGATAAGTAGATTTATTAACTGACTCCTTGGTTACTAAGCACTTCTGGAGTTAACTATGTTTAA
>NC_091575.1:22287742-22300242 GCF_042767895.1 Penaeus vannamei
AAATTCTTCAGAAGATTAATTCCAGATTTGTTGTAAGTATGATATGATTTTGATTTTGTTTGTATAGTATTTTGAATGCTATTGGTTTGCTTTTAAAGTCATATTACTTGTTTGTGTTACAAAGTTTGAATGTGGGAAAGTTTATATTTGTGTAGTCTGTTTATTTTTAATGGCTATACAGCAGAATATGCTATGAAGAAGCAAATACTTTACTCTTATTTATCTTTCAGTATATGGTTGAAATAAACTGCAATTTGCTTTGCAGGTTAGTTTAGCCTACGCTTATGAAACGAAAGACTCTTTATGCCTCGTCCTTACAATAATGAATGGCGGTGACCTCAAATTCCACATCTACAACATGGGGGGGGACCCAGGCTTCGACCAAGAGAGAGCAGCGTTCCATGCAGCCGAGGTTAGTTAAGTTAATTTTTGTTGGTATTGGTAAAATGTGTGTTTTGATTTCAAGATTTGTGGTATATACAGATAAACCCCATGCTGCTAGGTGGTGTGTATGTACATGCCATGGCTGTTGTGGACAAAGTAGTGCGTGGCATCATATCACGACCATTCCTGCACCGTTGGTGCATTGGACTGAGCTTGTTTTTTACCGTTAGTAGTGGCATTCAATCTTAAAACTTTTAGGCAATAGCACCTAAAGTGAAGGTAAACCTCTAAATTCTTTGTTTTTAGAAAGTCATATCGAAATACAAGCTTTTAAGTGTCTAATGTTGCCTGCAAACTACCTAAGAACCGAGTGCAAACAGAAGAAACTGTAAATGTGCGCCAACAACCCTGTGATCTGTCCACTAACCAAACTTTTTTGGGTTAAATTTTGTCAAAACTTAGCAGGTGTTCAGTTAATTGGTTTTAATTTTTCTTTATTTTGCATTTCCAGTAAGGATCAATGCTGACCCACTTGCTGGGATAGTGCCATTTTATTTAGTTATATTATCTTCTTGGAATATTTATTTTTTTTCATGGCATTATTAGTAAAGAAAAATAATTGTCTATCCATTGAAGGCACATTAGTAAGTTATACTGAAATGTATGACTGCAATACTGAGAATCAAACTATTTATTTGCTTTGTTGAAAAAGTCGGTCCAAAGTAGCAAGCCAGTTCCAAGTTGTGAATCCTGAGCTCTTGTTTTCTTATTTGGCCTGGCTGTTCAGAAGCTGCAGCTCCTCAATTGTGGGTTAAAACCTGGTCTTTGTCTCGAGTTCTATAATAATTTTTGTTTGTGAAACACTGTTGTTGCTCTATATTGAAATGAAAAACTAGTATTAGATGTAAATGCAATTACTCATCACACTTAACTACTTGTAGGAGATACGATACTGAAGTTACCTACAAGTTTTGAAATCGAGTCTTGGGAAGTATCAGTCTCCTTCATTGTCCAAATCTTTTAACTTAATTCCTCATTAGACTTGGAATATTAAAAACTAGTTGTTGATTATGCTGCAAAACTTTTAAGACTGTAATGAGAAAACAGCAAGCTAGCATAAACTCTGTCAGGGCTTTGATATAGGAATCCCATATCTGCATGTCACAAATTATGGATGAATGGGCTTTTATGCTGTTTAGTCATGCCTCTTTTCCTGTTGGATCTGGGTGCCTGGCAGCCCGCAAGTGGCCCAAAATTGTGGCATTAGGCTTCTTTGACAGGTGACTCTCCCAGGTGTGTTGCTTGTTGGCCTGGCCCACATGCAGTGTCAAGACTCATTACCTCCCCTTTCCAATGTTCTCTCTTTTTCTGCATTTCCTTTGCTTTTTTCCCCATTTTCCAAGGTTGCTATTTGTCATTACATATGCTGTATTAAGATGGTAATAGACTGTTCTCTTTGCCCAAACTAGATATTACCTCACTAGGTAGTCTACATTTTGTTGTTATTTTTTTATATTTTCATATTATTCAGTTTCTTTTTATACAACCTGTACCATTGGTCAGGACAGGAATAGGATCCCAAGCATGGGAATAGTGTCCTCCCTAGAACTGGTGCTCTTCCAGTTATTGCTCTTGAATAGTACATTTTGCCCTCCTTTGCTGATAGAAAAAATACTAGAGCCCCTTCCTAAATTCCCACTGAGTCCACATTTCCTCCAAGAGCTTTGTGCACTCATGGTGTGCCTTCAGAGGAATTTTTCATGATAGCACTTTCTTGTTACGAAACCCTCAGCCATTTTTTTTCAATGATGACGTATTCCTATTTCCCACTTTTCAGCCTCATTTTTTTCATGATATGGCAGTCACTTCACCTGGATCCATTCTATTACTTTATTATCTGCTAAGGCACCAGGATTTTAGTGATTAGTACTGAATATAAAGATATTTATTTATTTTTTCAAAGTTACTAGGCCAACTTGAGTTTGAGAAAGGCAGTTGTGCTTAAAAATAGTGGTGGAGAATTATTGTTATTAGTAATTATTGCCATATTTAGTAATATTAAGATATCTAAATTATAATGCATGAATGTTCAATACTAATGCAGAATGTCTATAATTCATTACAAATACCCTGTTGTTGTAAACCAGTCAGAATTTTTATTTATATTGATGCTTTTTCCTTTTTCTTGTAGTACTTTGAAAACCTGTCACATATGTGATGATGATGATTGGGAACCAGTAAGTTTGAAATGTTAGAAGACTCTTGCTATAGAAAATACTATTAGACCATGACTTGTTTCAATGATTGAAAGTTGTTCCTAGTATAATTTGAGAACCTGTTGATGCTTTCAATTTTTATGGTATCTTTTCTAATATATAAGCATTTGTTAGCATTAGCTTTAGAATGTTAGAAAACATCTCTAACCTAAGATAGAACGGTCATTCTTATTTAATTTTATATGAGAAATCTTGCAGCAACAGCAAAACATCCCATTTGTTTGTTTGTCAAAATTAATGCAATGCATATTGTCTTTTGCAACAAAATGATCTTGTAATTTCTTTTCTTATTTAGGTAATTGGATTTAAATAAAACAGTATGGCTTTTTCCTCATCAGCAATGGCAACAGATCAAATGAACGCACTCTACATACGCTGTGTATTTCACATTGACACCTGCGCTCAACCTCATTTGCTACTTGTCTCTAGTAATATGATATCCCATGCCATACTAAATCTTCAAATGTTGGCACTACCAGTAACTATCTCACTAATGTCAATATATCAGTTTTTCCCTGATGAATAGTTTGATGTAGGGAATTGTGAAGAGCCTTGAATTTCAAAGGTTGAAATTAATGGTACTTTTCAAGTACTAGAATTAGCAGTACCAGTATTGCATGAAAATCTTTTTGGTATCACATACTTAACTCTTGCAATCTAGATGACATGATCATCACATCATGAAAAACTTTGGCTTAAGTTGACTTAAACATACCATCATGGTAAAATTTGTCTGACTACTGGGGTGACAGGAACTTGCTGTCAATAGACTTTTGGTTGAAGGTGGGGGTGATGCGAATGGCCCACCACGAGTGCATAAAGCTCTTGGAGTGTGATAAGACCCTGTAGGTTTTTGGGAAGGGGATTTTGCATTGTTTTCATTGATAACAAGTGTAGAATGTATCATCTCAGTGCCATGACTGGAAGAACCCTGGGTCCAGAGAGGATGCTGTTTCCATATTCTGGATCCTTCCTGCCCATCACGAATGATGGTGCAAGTTTTGTTACAGACAATTGAATATTAACCCGTTGGATCTGGTTGCATCATGGAAAATGTTGGTGAAAATATGGGCAATTGGTTTAGTAAGTAGCCAATATTCTGGGCATGCAGTGCTTAACTCATTAGCGACGGGTGTCCCATATATTGAGACACCCGAAAAAATAAACATTGCTGGGTGTCTCGCCAGTGTGATGCTGTATGGGGGCTCACGCCCCGACGCAGCAGCGGGCCGCGGCTTTCGGGTGGACAGACTCTGGGGAAGCTCTGCTCACCGATTTTGTAGCCGCCCAGAATATTTTATTTTTGGCTTCAAAATATACCGGCGTGAATGGGTTAAGGCAGATGTGTGCAAACACTCTTTAGCGGTGACAAGATTCTGTTTCTCCCCTTTGCAAAGTTATTTTGTATGAACTTTTTTAGCTTTTCTACCATTTTCCAATGTCCATATTTGTAGTAAATAACTCAGTGCCAAAAAAAAAGAAAAAAGAAAAAAAGAAAAGAAACATTTTTGGTGTCATATCTTATTCTTTCGTAATTTTTAATATTTCATAATACAGCCTGCGCCGCTGATCACAGTGGCCAGGAATACAATGCACAGCATGAAAGTGGTGTTCTCCCCAGTGCCAGTGCTCTTCCAGTCATTACATAACACTATTTTCCACATTTGTTTATTGATGGGAATAATTCCAAAGCCCCCTTCTAAGTGCCAAATGAGTCAAATCACACAGGTTAGTGCACTCATGGCGAGTCTTTTGTGTCACCCTGGTATTCGCCCATGATGGCAAGTTTGTGTCACCTGGCCCATGGCCATTTTGTCTGACGACAGCATGTTCACGTCACCCGGCCCTCAACCCAGATTCTTCCTTGACGGGACTGTAACATTATCAAGATTGTAGGGTAAAAAGAAAAGAAAGAAAAGAAAAAATGATATTGATATTATTATTGCATTTATTTATGGTCTACCTAAAGAGATGATGTGGAGTCTGTTCAAGGAAAGCAGTATTACCATCTGGATAAAGTAAAACAAATGACAAATATAGACATTTGGAATGGCAAAAAGGCAAAAAATGCACATGCTGAAATAGTAAAGATATAATTGTAAAGGGAAGGCACAGCATCTCGTCACTGATCACAAGTCAAGCCACATACCCAGCAGAGTATCCATTTAATAAGCCTACCTGTATTTTGGGCCACATGTTGCAGTGAAGCAAGCAGATCCAATGGGTTAAGTACTGTTTTACCGGTAGCAGTCCTGTTATTTTGTATTTGTTCAGAAATTATTTGAGTAATTAAAATTTTGAGATACTCCAAATTACTTGAAGAGAAACTTTCTGGATAAAAAAATTTGATGTATTTCTGTTTGAATACATTTGGACTAGTTTCTTTTGTAGAATAGCACATAAGCATGGCAAAAATGAAAATGCTATGTGACAGATGAGTATAAAGTATGACAGTGAAGGTTCATGGTTGATAGAACGAGTATGTTAAAGAAAAGCAGACACGTGAGCAATAGCAAGCAGGCATGTAAGTAAGAGCGCGAGCAAGCTACACACATGAGAAAGTGTGTAAATGGGTGCTTCCTCCTAACAGTGATAGTAGGGATGGTTAGAGGAAAAATGGTAATATGGCTCTTTACGAAAGTTGATTATAATAATTAGAAAAATATTTACTACAACCACTAGCTGGCTTGAAAACTGCTGGCTTTGCCTCTAATGATGCTGTTACGAAAGAATAGTGGGAGCCCCATTAGCCATACTTCCAAAGCCTTTTTCAATTGTGCTTAACTCTACAAGTGCTAGAAAGTCTGAATGCTTCATCTAAACTTGTACACCAAATTAAGGGACAGGTTTTTTGTAACTTATTTTCAGAAATCCCTCAAAACGTTTTGGGGAACCTGCTGGAAATGTGATTTTTTACCTTTTTACATCCTATGCTCATGAGTTTTATTATTATTATTTTTTTTTTACATAATTAATTATTAATATTATTATTATTTTTATTTTTATTTTTTTACTGAACTACCATATTTGTGTTATTGTTGGTTAAGAAATATAAGGATACTCAAATTTCCACTGTCAAATTATTGTATAGATATAGTTTCATTGAAAAATAGTTGAAAATTAACCCACTTACGACAAGTGTTCCACATATGAGACACCTGGAAAAATAACATTGCTGGGTGTCCTGCCAGTGTGATGGTGGATAGGAGCTTGTGCTCTGATTCTGTTGCGGGCCACAGCCGGCGCGCGGGCAGATTCCGGGCCAGCCCAGTGGGCCGATTTTGAAGCCACCTGGAATCTATTATTTTCCGTTTCAAAATATGACGTCGCTAGTGGGTTAATAAAGTTTTGGAATTTCAAAGTGCTATATTGTTTTGAATTTTTATTTATTCTGCTAGGCCTTCCTCATTCTACAGTTTTTTGACGATAAAATAAAAAGAGTAAGATGAAGTGAGACATTATTATTATTATGAGTCCTTATTTTTTCAGTTTCTTATTCTTATTACCATTATTTTTAGAAATATATAATTGTAACCTTTTGCTTATATTTGTCTATTTTTTCATCTATTTGCTGTATTCCTCTCTGTCTGCTCGGCTAAATTATCCTTGTCTCTACTGCCAGGAATAGGAATTTCTGGTTCAGACTGACAGGTTTTTATGCTGAACATCCTCTGCTGCTCCTCAGCCTTTCCTATCTGTTATCCATAAAACAAATTTTATCTGAAAAATGAAGTAAGAGTAGATGACATGTCTGTTTATTCTGTGTCTAACGTAATAGGGACGTTGGCCAACCATAAGATTTGAAGGTATTCTGGAAATCAGATTTGTGGCCAGGGGTATGATTAGTCAAAACTGCTTATCAAATGAAAAACTTTTGTTGATAAGGATTGAGTTACGAGTTTAGATTATTACAGAAGAATAGACTTAGATGAAATGGAGTAGGTCTGCCATTCACTTTTAATAGACTTATTAATCGCTGTATGGGATCATATTTATTTGTACTGATTTTACATGTAAATTGATTTTTAACTAAGGTGTTGTTAACAGTAGAAAAATTTTCTTCTACATGAAGGAGTAGTGAGAATTATGTTTTGTATTATGACATTTTGTTAAGTATTTTAATTTTAACTTTTATCTGATTTTTCCAGGTATTGTGTGGACTGGGCCACTTACACATGCAGGGTATTGTGTATAGAGACTGCAAGCCTGAGAATATTTTGTTGGATGATCACGGCCATGTTCGAATATCTGACCTTGGCTTAGCTGTGCAGATTCCAGAAGGGGAGATGGTGCGTGGACGTGTTGGGACAGTTGGCTACATGGGTGAGTAACATTTTTGTTGTTATTCTTTAAAACTATAATTGATCATGGTTATTAGTATCTTTGATTAATCTAGTTATTTATATGTATGTATTTTTATATGTATATGACTATATATCTCTATATATATATCTCTATATATATATCTCTATATATATATCTCTATATATATCTCTATATATATATCTCTATATATATATCTCTATCTATATATCTCTATCTATCTATCTCTATCTATCTATCTATCTATCTATCTATCTATCTATCTATCTATCTATCTATCTATCTATCTATCTATCTATCTATCTATCTATCTATCTATCTATCTATCTATCTATCTATCTATCTATCTATCTATCTATCTATCTATCTATCTATCTATATATATATATATATATATATATATATATATATATATATATATATATATATATATATATATATATATATATATATATATATATATAAGGTTATAATAGAAATGTGATTTTGTGTCTCTGTGTGTTTATAAGGTTCCAATAGTTTTCATGTATATGAGGATTTTTGTGTACACAAATGTGATTTAGTGCTTGAGAGTTTAAGCTTTCCTGGTGCTACAAATAAGTAGGACTCAGCTATTCATAGCACGCTGGCAGAGTTGGCAACCAATAGAAGTTCCTGCAAGTGCCCATGTTTTATTATTTTTTATGTTATATGAGGAATAACTGTGATTACTTAAACTTTGCTCTCTCTTAATGCAAAGTAGAGAGCTTGCAGTTTTTAGGTGTTAAGGGTTAATCTTCTTTTTGGATGATGTTAAGAATGTCTGTAATGCCATAATTCTTTATTTTTCTTGAATGCCATAATTCTTTATTTTTCTTGAATGCCATAATTCTTTATTTTTCTTGAATGCCATAATTCTTTATTTTTCTTGAATGCCATAATTCTTTATTTTCTTTTAATGTCATATATTTTTTGTTTCTCTTTCAGCTCCAGAAGTGATAGACAATGAGAAATACACGTTTTCCCCAGACTGGTTTAGTTTTGGATGCCTAATATACGAAATGATTGAAGGACAAGCTCCCTTCCGAGCCCGTAAAGAAAAGGTATGTTTCATGATGTGTTTGATGCATAGTGAGAGAGAAAGAGATTAGTCTGTGATCCCTAGTGTGTAGATATGACTTTATGGTTTGATATATATTGATTAATGCTGATCCACAGGTAAAACGGGAAGAAGTAGATCGCCGAGTGAAAGAACAGCAAGAAACATACTCTCATAAGTTTTCCGAAGAGGCCAAGTTAGTATGTCAAATGGTGAGTTGTTGCTGTTGGTATTGATAATTGATGGTGATGGTGGTTGATGATAAGGATGGTGGTGATACGAAGGATGGTGAGGATGATAATAAGGATGACGATAAGGATGATAAGGTTGATCATGGTGATGATAATAAGGATAATGATGATGATGATAATGATGAGAATATGATTAAGATGATACGGATGATGATGAGGATGTAAAGGATTATGATGATAAGTATGATGATGAGGATGATAAGGATTATGATGATAAGTATGATGATGATAGAGGTGATGATGATGATGAAAAAGATGGAAAAGAATATGATGATGATCACCATAATGATTATGAATAATGATAGTAATTAACTATAATAATGAGCTTAAAATAAACATTTATAATGATAATGACCATGATGATAATGACCATAATGATGAAGATAATAGTGATAATGATGAAAATAAGATTATGAAAAAAAACATCAGTCTAGTATAATGTATGTTTGACTTCTGTGCCTTAAATTGATGCTGTATCCAGCAAAGTGAAGTATGGAGTGTATCAAGGACTTGAGGGATTTAATGTTTATCAGTTTAGATTTTCACTTTGAATTTTGTAGTATTTCGCTTTGGTAGGTGTTTTTGTAAATGGATCACCTTTGTCATAAAATTTTTGAGAGAGAGAAAGGAAATAGTCTAAGCAGGGAGATCTGTCAGTCCAGATTGTGGATTGAAATCGTACACACTACTTGGTAGACAGGGATTAGTTGGCATTGTTGGAGTTATTGTATGGTTTGTTAGTGTTTTATTATGTGGTCAGTCATGAATTCATCTCATTTTCAGCAACAGTAAATGTTCATGTTTGCATCCTTTTTTGCAGCTACTCAAGAAGAATGCACGAGAACGACTGGGATGCAATCGGGGTCGACACGGTGCTGCTGAAGTCAAGAGTCATGACTTCTATCGCAATGTCAACTGGAAGAGATTAGAAGCTGGCATTTGCGATCCTCCCTTTGTTCCAGATGTAAGTGTAGCTATACCCTTTGCCTTGACATCTTTAGTCGCAGTTTAGTATAAGGAGATGAGCTCATGCAAGAATGTTGAACTTGTTATGAATAATTTCACTGATAAAAAAAACTTGTAAACATTTATCATTGAAAGTTCCTTGCATTATCCATGGATTTTATGTATGTTCAATATGCCAAGATTTTTTTTTTTTTTTTTTTTTTTTTTTTTTCATTTAGAATTCAACTAATGATAGTGCTTTTGCTGTTTCTTTTTGATAAAGTCATTTTGATATAGGATGCCATCCCATTTACATCCCAATAACGTTTCAAATATAAACAATAATGTGGCAAGGAAAGTTTTGCTTTAGGAATCATAATGTTCCGAGGATAGGAAAACTATGTTGTTGAAACAGGCTATTGCACCCCTTCAGGTAATGGATGGAAAATAGGTAAAAGAGTGCATTGTTGTAAAGTGACAGCATGTTAACTGACAGTGATGACATTGGGGAATTAACCACATGCCGACGGGGATGGCATGTCCGCCCTTGCCACGTTTATTACGTTTATTTATTGCTTTTACATGTATAAGGTCATGAAATACATGGTAATGATCTGTATATTCATATATATCGTATGTTCATACTGCTATACCCCCTGTATTTGTATATTTGTATTTCACTGGAGTGTTGGTGTGAAAGGTCAGCCGGCCAGCGAGTGTGATGTTCAGTGGCATTTCAAAAATGATAAAGGGAAATGATAGAAGATTTTATCATATAGAACTATCTCATATATCATTTGTTGTCTATAACGTAAAAGATACGAGGTTGAAAAAAAATGTGTATTTCTATACACTACATTATAATGTGTAGCACCCACATTTTCAGTCCAAAATAAACTTAATATGGCTCATTTTGTAGCTGAATAGTAGATCTGTTGAATGATGCATTTTTCCAGTTTTTTCATGTGCTTCATGTAAAAGTGACATATATAAAAAATCCTCTTTTGTGGTGTTCTAAAATAAATCTACACAAAATATTCACAAAAAAATAAGAATAAACAGTCAAAATTTAAAAATGTGCTTCCACATGCAGTAGATGAAAAATTACTCTATTCAGGAATGAAATCAGAAGGCCTGTATAATCTTTATGGGAATTTAAAGAAATTTAAAAAAATGGTCAATTTACGTCAACAAACACCCAGGTAGTTGGACCCTACTATAAGAAAATGGATTTTTTTGTAACATTGTTGTAGGCTGAGAATTTCTGCAAAACTTTGGAATGCAGGTAGATGATAGATGATTATGGTTTATGAAGATTATTCTTCCTCATTTATTGTTCATAACAAAAAGATGATGAAAAGAAAGAAAAAAATTTATGCACGAAAGCTCTAGCAAACATAAATTTAGTCCAAAATAAATGTATTTTGGATCATTTTGGTAATAAAAAAAAATCTAGGGAATATAGAGATTTTTTCATATTTTTCCTGTGTTTCTCGTAAAAGTGACATGTACAATTTTTTTTTTTTTCCCCACCTGAAAGTCATCTCAAAAAAAAAAAAAAAAAAAAAAAAAAAAAAAAAAAAAAAGTTGAAATTGCAAAAAAAAATTTCCTATTCTTAGATTTAGGATGATTCTATTAAAAGAAACAAAACAATCAGAATGCCTGTGTAGATTTTTGGGGATTTTTTAGAATTTTTCTACTCTGGTTAAGTTTCAATTTATTTATTTTTATTTTTTATTTTTTTTTATACTACAAGTCAAAAAGTTTTGAGGCGATTTGGAAAAAAGAAGAAAAAAAAAAAAAATGTCATGGAGATCTCGCTAGGGTTTAGATAAGAGTGTGATTTTCATCAAAATTGGCAAAAGAAGAAAAAGAAAATAAAACAAACGATCCCCTTTAGATTATTAAGGCATAAAAAGGCACCAAAAATTTAATCAACATTAGCGGGCTGGAGACGGAAGCATGTAATTGATACTCCTGACTTTCGTTTCAGTCTGTGTAAAGGAATTAGCTGTTAAGTAGAAAAAATGTAAATATTAATGCAAAATTTGTCAAAGAATGCAGCAGTATATGAAATAACAATTTATCAAAAGACCTTACTTTTGATACTGATAAAATCAGAAAAAGTGAACAAGGAATAGTTAGTGAATTTCTGTAATAATTCTATGAAATAGTGGCTGTAGACAGTCGCATACAAATCAACTGTAAGTCATGATAGATGCCATAATTAATTACACCAATAGCAGTCATACTTCCCATGTCATTAAGCATTCAATGAAATGCAAATTGTCCTTTAATTTTACTGTCTGGTACTCGTAAAACAATGACAAATTTTTGCTTTCTATATAAACACATCTACTCAGTTTTAGTTCTTTGAGAATGGTTAAGAATATGAATATGGATAGATATGGGTGACATGTTTATGTTTAGGGATGTTAAGTAACTTGTTAACAGAAAGGGAAGTGACATACCATTTTCCTTCCAGCCACATGCGGTATATGCCAAGGATGTGCTGGACATTGAGCAATTTAGCACAGTGAAGGGGGTAAACCTGGATGCTACAGATGACTCCTTCTACTCTAAGTTTAACACTGGCTCAGTATCTATCCCATGGCAACAGGAGGTGAGTGGGCTCGAGTCTGGTAATAGGACATTGGTATGTATACTGTATTCTAGTACCTCTGCATGTTACTGAAGAGACTAGAGTTGTCAGGTTTTTTTTCCACTTTAGTGCTTAATGTTAGATAGACAGTATTTTAGTCAACAAGTCTTACCATCCTCCTTAGGGAAGGAAATATGATTGTGATATGTATGATTAATTGATTATTACTATTGATACTTTTTAACCTAAAATATTTATTATTGATATTCATTTGTAGACTTGATAAGTTGGTAATTTAGACTTTGAATAAAAGAAAGAAAAGAAAAAAAAGAAATGAGTATCAGGCAAATGGTTCAGAAATTGGCTGTTATGATTACCTGGATTCACATGTATAGTTTTCCACTCTTGCTCCTTGTGGTGTCATGGATGTTTTTACTTTGTTTTCCCATATTTCATAAGGACAGAATTATGCATTTATCTACTTATTTCCTTATTGATATGGCTGTTATCATTGAGTGGAGTTTGTCAGTTTTCAGTACACTTCATCCTTTTTTGAAGAAAAAACGGTACCTCTTTTTTTTTTTTTTGTTAAGGAAAGATTTGATATGTTCCAAACTTTTCATATACTATTCAGTATGTA
>NC_091575.1:22310242-22320242 GCF_042767895.1 Penaeus vannamei
CAGAAATTGCAACAGATCAGAAAAAAGTTTAGATACATTGGATTTTGGTGTTAAAAGTATCAGTTTCATGTCATGAAATGAAATTTCCTTGTGATTGTTTTCTTTTTTTTCTAGAAATTACTAAGATCTTACTATTATGGATACTAGTGTAACTTGCAGATATTTTGACACAAGTCAGTTGATAAGGAGTAATGATGTAGCATGCATAGTGTCATTACCCACCACTGTATTGGCTTTGGTAGAGGGACATTGTAGATGTGTGCATGGTACTTTTATCCAGTATTGCTATGGCAACACCAGGGGGCTAAAGCTTGGGAGACTTAGCATTTGTGTCATTGTCACCTACCCTTGTGGATGCCACGGTGCATGAGGGAGAGACCATGTATCTTGACACAAAGCATTGTTACCTGCCAGTGTCATGGTCAAGGTGGAATGAATGGAGAGTCTGTGAGAGTGCTGTAGCATGTGTTATATCATTGAATGCTAGAATTGAAGCACAGTGAAATCTGATCCTTTGTTACACAGCATTACCCATGAAAGTGTTTTTACAAACAATAGGCATGTAAACAGCCAGTGTCCCTACACAAAAAGATTATTTTAATAACATGATATATTTCCAAATGAAGAAGTAGCATGGATTTAAGATACTTTAAAAGCTTGTCATCGAAGACAACATTGTTTTAAAATGGTAAATGTTACATTGTGAGATTCATTTACAGCCACTTGCAAAGTTGTTTCATAAAAGGAAGTGCATTGTGCAAACCCTGTAACACTATTTCTTTTATTGTGTTCAGTGAAAGCACCTTGAGCCTCTAACATGTGTAAATAACTGCATATGGCTATTGGCTATAAAGGGGTACTATTTAGGTCAGATACTCCCAGAGTCCACTGTACAGTTATTGGGCACAACTAGAGCCCATGCACAGTGTTGTAAGTGCAGAGTTCTCTTACAAATAGGCCTATATTTTTAATTCCAATTGAGTTATTTTAGACTTCATTTTTGTCATTTATTTAGATATCATTTTGATTTTGCATGGATGAGTGTGTATATGTATATGTATAGGTATGTAAGTAATATCTGTATACATGTACTGATAATAAGCACGTACACTGTTATAAATGGATTTATATATGCCAAAAGAACTGAAGAAATTGATCACGAAGATGTCTATGTATCTAATACATGCATACACATACCCGCATGCACTCCCTCCACATGACCCCCCCCCCCTCACATACATACACATATTCTTAATTATACATATGCATACAGGCATGTTTGTAGGCTGATTACACCCTATATATCAATGAGTATACACATAAATGTGTATGTATTTATTATTGGTATTTGTATATATTTATATAGATATATATATACTGTATATATACATTGTGTACACCTTTATAGATATGTACTCATCTTAAGTTTCATTTGTTTTCTCTTTATATTCATCTCTTTCTTTGTGCATTCTCAGTCTTTTAGGTTTTCTCTTTTATTATACTGCCGTATGCATGAGCGTCATTTTGCTTGTTTTTTCTCTTGAAACTACTTAAATTATAAAGTGTTTTTGTCCTTTTTATGTTACCATCTTCACACACTCTTAAACATAACAGTTTGAGGTTAACTACCCTGTTTCATGCAGACTGAATTGACCTAATGGGAATATTTTATAACTACTCTTTTTTATAATTGCAAGACATCTTTGTAAACACTGGAATCTACAAAGCTAATTGTGGGATGTGTCCTCTTACCCCTGCAGTTCACAAGGTAAATGATAACAATTGTAGAATTGCCGCAGTAAAAGCCTTTAGAGCCTTTCATTTATTCAAAGCATAGATTGGTGTATATGTATTTTTGGTTGTTTAATAAGTATTATGTAAAAAAATCAGTCTTTTGCAAGGGAATGGATGTCATTTTTATTTTGCATACTCAAAGCTCTGAGGCTTGGATAAACTGGTTCTGATAAAAAATAATTGTATACTTGTACAGTGAATGTACAATTCCTTTAGACCTTTTTAGGAGTTTGTAGCTTGTGAGCACGTACAAGTTACCTACAAGCTTTGATTTTTATATCAAGGGATTGGTATACAGAAAATACCTGGTACTGCCATAGTTAGGGACTAATTCATTAGTAGTTTAGAGGTCTTCACGGGCAGAGCATTTTGGTTTTAATAGGAGGAACTGTCATTCTAGTCTGTGTTTATAGGAACTTTGAATTTATGTCGCTATGTTGGATAATCACTGGATTGCAATGATTTTTTTAGATGCAACCAGAAATATAGCTGCTCAGATTTTGAAGAATACAATGTCCATGTAGATTGTTATTGGTGGTTCAGTCTTCTTTGTCCTCCTCATTTTATGAACTGTGCTTTTTCACCAAGACTTGAACCTGCTGCGGTATTTATTTAGACCTATTCAGGTGAAGATTTCAGGGGCAGGAAGTAGAATCATGAGCATGGTTATTACAAGACAGAGACTGTAATAACAATGCCAGTATTACTTCAAATCTCCAAGAATTGCCTAAAACCTTGATGTGATCTGTTTAATGGATTAGAAATATTGAATTAAGTGGTTTTCATGTGTTTTCAATCATCCTAGGAATTACTAGGAATTTGTATATGTGTTCAACATTTTAATGGTATCCAAAATCTAGTTGGCATGGGTTTGAGTACAATATGCAGATTATGATAAATGCTTGATAAATTTGAGTTATACTTTTTTCAAATATGGTATTGCCAAGGAATGATAATGTGATGCATATCCAGTGTTTACTGATCGCAGTTGTGAAGTATAACGAGGTTGCCAGATAGCAGTAACATATAGATATTTGAACCAGATTTATAGTAATCATTGACAGCAGACAATAGCTTTCTGCGAAGCTTTATAAGCAGTAGAAAATATGCTTGCCAAGATTTATTTTCTATACTTTTGAGTATTTGCAATGATTGCTATAAAATTGCAGTTTTAAGTAAAATGGAACTCGCTAAGAATTAGTGGTAATCATTGATTTGATGATCGCCATATGACACATCAAGACAATACAAATGTAGGCTAGACATATTGTGTACAGTATTGTATCTTGTCAGTGACTCCTAAATGTATTTATATGTAATCATTTCAGTCTGCATGGAAGGTACTGCATTACATCACCTTATAGACAGTCATCAGACAGCAATGTCAGCATTTATAAAAGTTGTGGTTTCTCGCCACTAGTTTTATGTGCAGAACAGATCATTTAACATTTCACTTCATGGTACAAAGTCATTTATAGCTTATTTCAGTCATTTTATTATTTTGTAAGTTTAATCTTTTTATTTGTTGTTTTTTGTCTTCAGAACAGTTTATAATTTGATAAATGTATTTAGAGTATGGCAGTACAGCCACAGAATTTTATGGAATTCCTTTCTTAACAGATAAAGATTACCAAAGCCAGTGTAATGGAAGTAAATATTTTCAGGGTTTGTACACTAGTAATAATTGTATGTTTGAAAGATGTATAAGGGTTACAGTGACAAAAGAAATCATGACAGACTCCAAGTAAAGACCCTGTAGTAGCATGTTGAGCGCTGCACGAGGTATGGAGCATCTCATACTGAAGGAGCTATCATTCCCACCTGGGAGAGGTAGTCCTGCTAGGTAGTCCTGCCAAGTAGTTGAGAAAAGAAAACTACTTGCTAGCTGGCAGCACCCCCCTCCTCCCTTGCACCAAGAGTACCAACCACAGGTGTGTTTGTAAAGAACTGACACCTGGGCAAGGTGAGGTACCAAGTAAGCTAGTGACGGGCCTTCTTGTAAGCTCTAGTGTAGCACAGGAATTGAAAGTTGATTTTATGTAAAGTTTTCAAAGATCAAAAAAAAAAAAAAAAAAAAAAAAAAAAAGTGACAACAAATCAAAGGCTTAGTAATCAGCAGTCAGTTTCTGTGATTATCAGGGGTTATGAAAACGTGTGATTGTCACAAACGGCGTGCAGGCTTGCCTCGCACAGGTGTCTTGAATGTGTAGTGTTGACCCCTCTCACCTCCCACCAGCATTCCTTTTGTCCTCATTAGTCCAGAATTATGTTTTGTAAATCACTTTCAATTAATTAATGTCAATCTACTCATACTGTGCTATTTGGAAACCTGTCTCCCTTAGTCTTGCATTTGAATTTAGTGTGTTACCTGGGTACTAAATATACAGTATATTTTTTATAACCTGCCTTTATATTTTTGGATCATTTTGCATGAATGTCTGATTTCTAGTACGCTCTATCACTCCAATATCTCTTGTTTAATTTTGACATTTTAAGTTCGAAACTGACGCCATCATTCGTAGATTTTGGAGATAATTAATCTCACTTTGTCATTTTCAACTCTGACTTCTGCATAGTATCTGGTTCTGTATTTCATGATAGCGTGTCTGGAGATCGTTTCTTGTGACTGAAAGATTTCATAATTTCTGGTTTCCCTTTCCAACCCTCGCCCCGTGACCCCCAAAACCCCCTGGGAGAAGTTTGCCATGACATCACTATCTCTGTAACTGTCAGTTTTTTGCACGTGTCACTTCTTCACATCATCTGTCAATTTTTGTTTCTCTTTCCATTTCCGTCTTTGCCTTTCTCTCTTCCTCTGGCTCACTTTTGGTCCTTGTCACTTTCCGATTTATTTCCTTATGCATTCCACACCCATTCTTTCTGGACGTCATAGCCATCCGTTTCGAATTTGCTTCTATTCTCACACCTCTCGAATCTCTGTCCCCTCCCTTCCCCTCTCCTCTCCCTTCCCCACCCATCTTTTCCCTCCCCTTCCCTCCTCTTCGTCCTCCCCTTCCCTCCTCTTCGTCCTCCCCTTCCCTCCTCTTCGCCCTCCCCTTCCCTCCTCTTCGCCCTCCCCTTCCCTCCTCTTCGCCCTCCCCTTCCCTCCTCTTCGCCCTCCCCTTCCCTCCTCTTCGCCCTCCCCTTCCCTCCTCTTCGCCCTCCCCTTCCCTCCTCTTCGCCCTCCCCTTCCCTCCTCTTCGCCCTTCCCTTCCCTCCTCTTCGCCCTCCCCTTCCCTCCTCTTCGCCCTCCCCTTCCCTCCTCTTCGCCCTCCCCCCTCCCCCCTCTAACCCGTTATGAAGCGCTCCCAGGTTTAGAGCACGACAAAGCGACCCGTCACCCGCATAATCTAGTATCGATGTCAAGTGTGTTTGTAGCGTTTATTATGCGGCAGAATCATCTGGCTTGGTACTTTAATACCTCAATTATTTATGTGAATGTTGTAAGTAAATATACTCTGTTCTCTAGTTGGAGTTTTTTATTCGCTTCCTTGAAAATATTGTTTTTTTTTGTCGAACCTTTAAGCACAATGAAGTACTCAATGAAGTGATTGAATGAGAAATTAAGAGTGGATGGAAACTGCAACATAAAAAGAAATTTGGAAATGTGAAATTGGTATAGTCCATTATTGGGGTACAGAAGAAGAAAAAAGAGTGCAGAATACACAACTGATATATCATAAACAAATTTCAAACAGTTCTGATTTTTCAGAGAATTTTGTAAGCTGGCCAGTTATCTAATAATAAATACTAAAGAATTACAATATCTAAAGTTTCAGATGTTGGAATAATAACGTACCAAAGACTAGATTTTTTTTATATTTGTGATTGCACCAGATGGTGGACTGGACTTTGCAATCTTATAACTTAAATTTAACCCCAAAATACTGATGAAAACCAGGCATGACCTAGGGCAAATGTGTTATAAGACACTAGACAATGAGACCAATTCCATCAAGAATTGTCATTTACCAAACTGATTTTATTATCTGCATAATCTCTCCGGGTGTTCGATGGGCAGTTTACCACTTAGTATATACATTTACGAATTTGTGTGAGAAATAGACCTACATGGGTGATGCGTGAAGACTTTAAAGTAAATTTTCTATTGATTATATATTAATATATATATATGTATATATAGCATATATATATATTTATATATATATATATAATTGTATATATACATATATATATATATACATATATATATATATATATATATATATATATATATATATATATATATATATATATATATATTGTAATGTTATATCTTGAGTCATTTATAAGAGGGTTAGGACCATGCAAAGTGTCTTGGTAAAAGAAGAAAGGGACTTTGACTTTGACACGTTTATTGAGACAAAAGTGAAATTTCATCTCAAAGGGATGAAGTAACTTAGAAGAGAGGAGTGATGATCAAAAGAGGAACGCTCCTCGGCATGATTCGACAAGTAGGGTTGAAATGTTGACCCCCCCCCCCCCTACACACACACTAACCCCTTGCTTCTTGTCGTAGGGAGGTGGGGCTTAGAGGACGGAGATTGAGGCCCAATGTAGGGGATCACCCCTACTCTGGACCTCAGCCCTCGCCTCAATTGATTTTGAATAAATATATAAATATTTAAATAAATATATAAACATGAATACACACACACACACTGAGTGTTGAAATTTAATTATACAAAAAAATATATTTTGGCTTACAAAATTCATATTACCAGTTGGTTCCTGCAATGAAATGATATAATCAATTTAATACCTTTCAGCACCTGCCATTATTGTAATGGAGTTATTGTATGTGCAAGCAGAGCCTATTTTATCGTAATAATCATTTCAACAGTGGTTTTCAAACCTGTGGGGTGCTTGAGGGTGGGGGGTGGGAGGTGAATGTTTGATAATGAGAGTATGTAATAGGGTTATGTTTTGTGCAGAGAAACAAGTGAAATAATTTACACTATTGAAGTTTTATGTATATGTATATGTACACACACACACACACACACACACACACACACACACACACACACACACACACACACACACACACACACATATATATATATATATATATATATATATATATATATATATATATATATATGCATTATATTGATTTTTTTCATATACAAAATGAAATATATTTCTACTAAATCAATGTTGCCAATATGTTGGTAACATTTTCAAAATAGTAAAGAGTACACGATTCTTTCAAAATATCAGCCACACAACATGATCTTGAAACTTCATAAACTTACTTTTCTTTTTTTTTTCTTCTTTTTTTAATACGTCTCCGGTAGTGCCGCCACCACCCGGAGTTTTGAAGGAAACCCAGAGAAACCAGAATTTTGACATACTTAATTTTGATACGAGCAGTAAGACCTGGTCTTTATAAGGCTTGTGGGTTGGACTAAAATTATTCCTGTTGAGTGTATGTACAAAGATACAATAGCCATAGAAACTTTTAAAATAATTTTAAAACAATTCCTTTTTATTCCATAAACAAATAATAAACAGGTGGCACATCACATCACAAATTTTAAGAATAAACATTATAAGAAAAACAAGTAATATTTTTTACTAACTCAATCAGATATGTGATTGAAATGCTCACCCTCCATTCCCTCAGTATCTTTCCATTATTTACTTGTATGATTAAGTTATTGATCCTTCCCTTCCTTGATTTTCCTTTCTTACACTTTACTTTGATATTCCCCCCTCAATCCCTTGCTTGTTGTTACCGTAGATGGCTTAGGAGGTGGAGACTGATGCCTAACACAAGGGATCTCCCTCACTTTGGGCCTCAGCCCTCATCCTCATCCTAACAAATTTTGCATAGACTTTTCTTCTCCCTCTTTCCATTTTTCTTATCTCTCCCAACTCCTTCCTTTGTCCAGTTCCTAAGGTATGGAAGCCGTATTTGAAAAGAAAAGCTGACATTGTGCCACTCAGGAACGGCCTGAGAACGCCATGGGTATGCTATTCCCTTATAGTTGTCTATCCCTGCTACTTCCTTCTCCTCAGTGCCTATCACATCAATCCAATCCAAATCAACCTTCTAGGACAACACTCAATCTCCAGGACACATTCCTCCACTCCCAACATCTTCCACCCAATCAATCTTCTTCATCAACTACCCCATCTTCCATTATTACTACTCTGTAACCTTAGTGTTCACCTCTATGCAGTACTACTTCTTTTAACACTACCAATTTTCTACTATCCCCATCTCTACAAACCTCTGGAATACTCTTTAGCTCAGCTAGATGGGATCGTTTCTTGTAATCCCTCCACAGTCCCTTACTCTTAATGACCAATCGTTCCTACCTTGTCACACTTACATCTGAATCCCATTCTATAGTGCTATCAACCCTAACTGTCTTCCCTGGCAAATCCATTCCAGCCTAGCCTCGTCTTTCCCTTAATATTTGCACCGATATTGTCTCCATCTCCCCGAGAAACTGTCCAGTCTATAACAAGGATTGGTCAGATTGTGGAAAAAAAATCGTTTGCCTCGTGGACTACGATGCAGTATTAGTATAATGCTACGCCATTCCCCGTAGAGGCCGCCGTAAGGCAATATTTTGCCAAGATTGTTTTCAGCAGACATAATCTCCCCTTTAATATTTATATGGGAAAAAAATCCTTCCCTGTCCGACTACATCAGCCTCTTCATTATCAATGTTAGAATTGTTGGCATCTAGGCCATCCTGCCAGACACTGTTAAATGCTTTACTCAATCCTCACCTCCATCAATCTCTCCCTCCACCCCTCAATCCTCTGTTCCCTCTTCTCCCCTTCATAAGAATACCTTTGTTTTTCATACCTCCCTAGGCAATTCCACTTCAGAAACTCTCGAAAACATTCAAAACTATGTAATGACGATCCAATATAACAGAACTACATCCCATCTATCTTCCAATTTCTCTGTTCCCATTCCTACTACACTCAGAGTAACTACCGACATCAATCCTCCTCTTACTCATGTCCCCCCTACACTCCTTCCTCCCACTCTTTCTCACCACCTCAATACCACAAAAAACTACGACGACAAGGCAAAGTGCATGCCTCCCCCCCAACACAAAAAAAGGAAAAAAGAAAAGAAAAAAGAGAAGGTAACAAAGTACGAGTGTATCCTTGTCTTCCCTTGAAATCCTCGCCACTCAACATTCACTGTTCACTTCTTTTCTTCGATATAAGTCCACTGGACCTTTCTCTACAAGGAAAATTGTGCAGATCTCGCGGTAAAGTGGCGATGTTCCGTAGTAGAATTCATCTCTAACAGAAAGGACAAGATGGTGACGCGACTTCCGTAACTAAAAAGATGGTTCATGAATTCTATACCAGATGTTGCATACGGTTTGCATGAGGAAGTATCAGCTCTTCTGGCAGGAAATGGAATCCCAGACTGAACGTCCGCCGTTTCTTCAGACCTTTTTTCAGTGCCTTCAAAGTATTCAAAATTCATGAAGATTCATAGCTAATGATAGGCTTAACTGAACATGATCTGAATTTTGAGCGAATAGAGAAAGTAGTTTTTTAGAAGAGGTTTAGAGCTTGCTCGTCCGTTCATGTGATGCCTGTCGAGCACTGTATGGCGACGAAAAAGGTTGATGGCTGCAACTAATTCTGGGCCTTCCAATAAATGAGAGTATTTTTAAACAGAATTTTAAAAATTTATTTCGTTTTTGTTGATACACGGAATTCAACGTTGCATTTTTTTTTTTTGTAAGGCCCTTGGCACTGCTTCTCTCAGAGAGACGTTAGATATCTTGGTGAAAGGTCTTTGACAGAAAGGAAATAAGAAAAAAATATAACAGCCTCGAATTGATAAGGTTAGACCTCTGAAGAGACGGAAAGGCAATGGGCTGCAAGTTGATTATGTCTCGCCTTTGCGTTCTTAGTTTGGTAACTTCATAACCAGCGCTGGAAGACTGAAGGGGAAAAAAGCTATAAAAGGGTTGATTGAAAGAGAGAACTATGAGTTCGATGAATCGTTATGTTTGAATTTGTTGTTAAAGACACTTAAAATCACATAGCGTGCAAATATTCTGTAATACATACCAACATCCAGTTTACATTAAAATCTTTCATTAGACATTCATCTAATCCTGAAAAAGTAAATAAAATAACCAAAGAAAATGGATGAATATGCGCAGAAATACACAAACACACGAATAACAGCGAGCCAATACGTAAGTGAACA
>NC_091575.1:22325242-22332742 GCF_042767895.1 Penaeus vannamei
TCACCTATTTCTCCCCGAGGTGTTCTTGTCACGCCACCTGGATGGCGTGGAGAGAAGCGTTGTCGTGTCATGGCTTTCCGGTCAATCAAGCCAAGAGACCATGAAACCAGCCATGACTCCGGCAGATTGGTATCTTGGCCCGCGAGACCAATGAACAGAATAGTTAACAATGGATGGGAAAGAAGGAGGGAGGGAGGGAGGATGGGAGGGAAGGAGGGGGTAGGGAGGGAGAGGGAGGGAAGGAGAGAGGGAGGGAGGGAGGGAGGGAGGGAAGGAAGGAGGGAAGGAGGGAGAGGGAGAGGGAGGGAAGGGGGAGGGAGAGAGAGAGGGGGTGAGGGAGGGAGGGAGGGAGAGAGAGACATATAGATAGACAGATAGGTAGATAGGTAGAGACAAAGTTAGAAAAGTTAATAGATAGATAAAGTGGTAAATAAATCGAAAGATTTTAGAGAGAGACACACACACACAGAAAGACGGAAAAATAAAAACGATAATAAAAAGAGAAAGACGACGAAAGGCCGAAAGACATAAGCAGACGCAAGCAACAAAGACACAGAACCTAACCTCGTCCTTTGCCGCTGCCGTCGAAGGAGAAAGGCCGCTGGATCGAGACGCCCTACAGTAAACTACAAAGCATCGGAAGGGATAGCGAAGCCCGGTGGTCTCTGCCGAAGATATAAAGGGAATCAAAGGAGAAGACCTCGATTCGCTTTCAGTTATGTCCAGTGATACAATGGGAGAGGCACGGGGCGTCCTCGGTGATAAAAAGACAAATATTTGATAGAATGCTGCAATGATAAAAGACGGGTCTGGAGAGAGAGAAGAAATAAATGGCAATTATGAAATCAGTGTTAATGAGATTGAGGTATCGAGGGATTCATATCTTCAGCGAGGTTTTAGAAATCTAGTCAAAACACCTGGATGATATTATCCCGAGAGTTGATACTATATAGCAGATTCCCATCGTCTGTTGAATGCTGCAATACTAAAAGACGGGTCTGAAGAGAGAGACGAAAAAATGGCAATTATGAAATCAATGTTAATGAGATTGAGGCATCGAGGGATTCATATCTTCAACGAGATTTTAGCCCGAGAGTTAATAGTATACAGATTCCCATCGTCTGTTGAAGGTCAGTAAACACCGAAGATGTCATATCCAAAGACGACGATCAAAATAAGACTTGTTTTGCACATGACATTGCAAATTCCTTCTCACTTGGAGCTGGCTTGTCACTGAAGGAAAAATATTTTCCAGTTTCTAACTACTGTGCTAAGATCCTTTGACACTTAACGAATACGATAATGATAAAGAAAACTTGAAGTTGTATGCTTTAAAACGTTTTAACTGAAATATCACTTCCAAATTAATATCATTACTGTGGTGTACCTCTCATGACCTGAAATAACCTTGGATACTGTAGCACTTTTTTTTTTTTTTTTTTGTCTCGCCTTTTCCACTACGAGACATTCCTCTCATTAATAATTAAACCTCTGTGATTATGCGAATTCACGCTATAATCTTCAGAAGCCCCATGCCGTCAAATTACAGAGTGAAAATGATTGTCTTCAGAAGAATGCGACCAAGAGACCTTTTCATTTTCGTTTATGCTTGCTTAATGTTATATGCGTGTAAACACATATACTTACTTCAGAAGCATGCCGTTCTTTAGTGTCTTACAGATTGCATGATTATGGTACGCGAATCAGCTGATTATGTGAGAAAGTGCTTGGCTTAATACTTCTGGTAACATGTATGCAGTATATGTGAGCATGCATACGTTTTTACACACACACACATACGTATATCAGTATAAATATATGTTGCATACTATCATATATGTATATATATACATACATATATATGTATATGTATATACATACGTATATATATATGCATGTATATATATATATATATATATATATATATATATATATATATATATATATATATATATATATGTGTGTGTGTGTGTGTGTGTGTGTGTGTGTGTGTGTGTGTGTGTGTGTGTGTGTGTGTGTGTGTGTGTGTGTGTGTGTGTGTGTGTGAGTGTGTTTGTATATATATGCATATATATTCATATATGCATATATATATATATATATATATATATATATATATATATATAATCTATCATTATTATCAAGTAATGATAATTACAATAACGATAATAATAAAAAAGGCGTACCCCTAAGAACAAAACAGACTAATTGCCCATAACGCCGAAAGACACATTCACTGACTCGCCCAAATCTGCCTTATGCTCTTACCTGGCAGAAGAGCAAGGGTCCCGGACGGAAGGCAATCAATCTCCCTCATCATCATCAGCAGCCGCTTCTAGTAAGGCAGTAAACGCCGATTTAGCCACGAGTGTTGGAGCCCGAATTAGCGCTCCGTTCCCGACAACCGACAGCCCACATGCCTTGTTCGGCATAGCGGGCATTCTGAGCTAGAAGGTATCTGGGTTTTAGAGATGTTCGGATGCAGGGCCATGTTGGAATGTAAGGTTATAAGATGTATTGAGTAATAAGCGTTTACTTTCGGAGGTAGACGGGAGGTAGATAGAAGATAGATAAATAGATAGAGGGATAGATAGATAAACACAGATAAATAGATAGATAGAGGGATAAATAGATAGACAGACAGATAACTAGATAGATAGAGATAAACAGGGGGATAGATAGATAGGTAGACAGATGGATAGATAGATATATAGATAGATATACAAATAGATAAATGGATAGAGAGAGGGATGAAAGAATAGGGTAAGTGATGGGAACTGAAAATACGATGTGAAACGTATTCTTTTAGATAGAAAAAAAAAAAAATACTTTTAGCGTTGACAAAGACGAATAGTAACAACTGCGAAAAAATAAGATTTATTGCCAAAGTACCGAATGATAAGTCGAAATCTTGCAACGTTGATGTTACAAGAACTTCGATAAGGCAGACAAACTTAACTTGTGAGTAAAGCAAAAAAAAGTTTTCAAGTATTCTGATCTATCTCTATACTGACATTCAAAGTTTATTTTATACAGACTTAAAGTGAACTAATATAGACTTAATACAAAAATCAAACACACGCACACTTTAAACACAAAAGTTAGTATATTTTCAATCATTTTTTTTTTATTTTTTTACACTCGAATGAAAAATCGTCATTCATACCTTCTAAAGCCAATCCAAGACCATAATGCATAATACAGAACTCAAAGAAATGATTTTACTTAGAATTACTCGCTCGCGCCTTCCATTTCAGTTCAAAACGTGAATACAGGCGACATATTTCATAACACGTGCACTCGCTCTTTCCCTCCAACGCACACGGCGGAGAGCGGAGGAAAAATTCTTGTGAAGTTATGTGTGTGATTATCCCCTTCTTGTCGGATTCTGGAGCACTTGGAGTTCCTAGATCTCTTACTTCCTCTCTCTCTCGCTTTTTCTCTCTTCTTTCTCTCGCTCTCTCAATCTCTCTCTCTCTGTGTCTCTGTCTCTGTCTCTGTCTCTCTCTCTTTCTGTCTCTCTCTCTCTTTCTCTCTCTCACTGTCTCTCCTTCTCTCTCTCTCTTTTCCCTCTCTATCTCTCTCTCTCTTTCTCTATCTCTCCTTCTCTCTCCCTCTCTCCCTCCTCCTTCCTTCCTCCTCCCTCCCTCCCTCCCACCCACCTCCTCCCTCCCTCCTCCTCCCTCCTCTCCCTTCCTTCCCTCCCTCCCTCTCCTCCCTCCCTCTCTCTCTCTCCATCTCCCTCACTCTATATCCTCTCTCCTCTATTAATTATAATGAAACCTACCGCTGAAGGCTTTGAAACGTTGTGGTAGAGCCTATTGAAATTAATTTTGTTATTAGAGAGAGAGAGAGAGGGGGGAGGGAGAGCGAGAGGGAGAGGGAGAGGGGGAGGGAGAGGGAGAGGGAGAGGGAGAGGGAGAGGGAAAGGGAGGGAGAGAGAGAGAGAGAGAGAGAGAGAGAGAGAGAGAGAGAGAGAGAGAGAGAGAGAGAGAGAGAGAGAGAGAGAGAGAGAGAGAGAGAGAGAGAGAGAAGAGAGAGAGAGAGAGAGAGAGAGAGAGAGAGAGAGAGAGAGAGAGAGAGAGAGAGAGAGAGAGAGAGAGAGAGAGAGAGAGAGAGAGAGAGAGAGAGGAGAGAGAGAGGGGGAGAGAGAGAGGGGGAGAGAGAGAGGGAGAGAGAGAGAGAGAGAGAGAGAGAGAGAGAGAGAGATAGAGATAGAGAGAGAGAGAGAGAGAGAGAGAGAGAGAGAGAGAGAGAGAGAGAGAGAGAAGAGAGAAGAGAGAAGAGAGAAGAGAGAAGAGAGAAGAGAGAAGAGAGAAGAGAGAGAGAAGAGAGAGGAGAAACGAGAAAGGCAACGTTAACATGCAAGGATGCATATTATTACATGCATAAGTATTTAAGGTCGATACACTTTGCCAACCTTAGCTTTTCTCCAACACGAGAGACAAACAGTTTTCGACCGTGTTTCATCCCTGCATAAGGTTTCTTTTGGCGACAAGAACTCACTTCCGCCCAGATCACCTTTGGAATGTTGCAGGAAATTGCATCCAACATTCATCTCTTCTCGTGGCACATCTCCTATGCGCGAGTATGGCATCTTTGTTTACATTTTGGAAAAAAGTTTGTTATTTGAAAAGTCTTCCAGGGCCTGATTAGCTTCTGTCCATCATTTTCCTTTTTTCTTAAAGCTTCTTCCCAGTCTGGCTGTAACTGCGATAATTTGTTTATGCAGTTTATTCCTCTTTGATAATCTCTGTAAATGCATATTAATCTTTAATTTTTATTCTATGATCTATAGATACATTTTTTTTTTCTGTTATTATCAACATAGTATTTATAAGTTCATGAAATATATCAAACACAACGTACTGTTTACCCAACCTCTTTCAACGCCCACCGAGTTTAGTATTGTAAGCGACCAAAACATTTCGGAAATCCACTGGCTCTAAAAAAATATATACATGAATAAATTTCCAATGTCTTTGTACGCATGTTTCTTTGACAATATAATAAGCCAATAGGACGCAACTATTTATTAGAATCGATACTTGATATCGGATTATAAAGCAGAACATATGTAAAGAATTGCCCTTTTTAATCGATAGAATACTGGCATAAATCACTTGCTCGCCGAAGTTCTTAGACTACGTGATATAAGATTTAATTATCGTTATTTTGTTATTTAATATACCCGCGAGGCTACACTGCGAAAATGAAGGATTCGTCAAATAATTCAATTATGTAATCATGTTTATCGACACCATTACAATTGATGTTTTAGTTTTGATATATTTTTTATCTTTATTCTTGGTACCTTTATTTTCGTTCGTATTATCATTATTATTATTGTCATTATTATCGTGTTGTTATCATTATTATTGTTGTTGCTACTGTTGCTGCTGTTTTTGTTATTATCATTATCATTATTCTTGTTATCATTATCATTATTATTATTATCATTATTATTGTTATTATTATATCATAACTATTATTATTATCATTATTATTGTTATTATTATTATTATTATTATTATTATTATTATTATTATTATTATTATTATTATTATTATCATCATCATCATTATCGTAATTATTATTGGTACCATTATCATTATTAATGTTATTATCATTATCATCATTATCATTATATTATTGTTGTTGTTGGTGTTGTTGCTGTTAATGCTATTATTATTATTGTTATTATTACTATTGTTATTGTTATTATTATTATTGGTATCATCATCATTATTATAATTATTGTTATTATTATCATAATTGCTATTATTATATTCGATATCATCATTATTGGTATTGTTATTATCATAATAGTAATTATTATCATTATTTTTATAATAATGATAATAAGAATGATGATTATTATCGTTAGCATAATAATAATGAGGATGATGATAATGATAATAATAATAATAAGGATAATAATAATAATCATTATCATTATTATCACTATGGTATGATTATTAATATAATTATTTTCATAATCATTATCATCGTTATTGTAATCATCAATATTATCATTATTATCGTTATCACTATCATTATTATCATTATTATTGTTATCATTATCATTGTTGCCATTGTTAACGTCATCATTATCATCATCATCATTATCATCATAATGTTATATTTTCATTGCAAAAAGACCTCCAATTTCCCCTTATAGCCATACCTACTCATGAATTTATTACATACCCTAGAATATGCATATTGCAATGTAGTTCGCACATAACACACTCTCACTGGGTCGCCTTGTTATGCGAGCTTCAGCAACCGGGGCCAGTTGTGGTGTGATGGCAAGATGGTCGAGGCGCTCTCAGGCACACAGGGGATAGACCGGGAAGCGAGAATGAGAGAGAACATCACATCCAGTTACTGTATGATTCCTTTTTCTCTCTATTTCTGTCTCTATATCTCTCGGTCTGTCTCTTTCTCTCTCTGTATGTCTCCTTCTCTCTCTTTCTGAAATAGACAGATCGATAGATAGGCAGACATAGATAGATAGAGATGATTCTCATTTACGTCAGTGTCGTGTCCCCCTCCCCTCTCTCTCTCTTTCTTTCTCTCTCTCTCTCTCTCTCTCTCTCTCTCTCTCTCTCTCTCTCTCTCTCTCTCTCTCTCTCTCTCTCTCTCTCTCTCTCTCTCTCTCTCTTTCTCTCTCTCTCTTTCTCTCTCTCTCTCTCTCACTCTCTCACTCTCCCTCCCCCTCCCCTTCCCCCTCCCCCCTCTCTGACATAGTATATTCTAACGTTGTGTAGAAAAAAATAGCCCTAAAGGAACGTTCCTCCTGAAGCTGTAAAAACTAATGGCGTGGAAGTCCCGCGATGAATGCTCCGGATTCTTTCTGAGTAACTCCGTTTGTCATCCTCATTTCGTTTATGAGCTGGCGTTAATTCCATGCCCCAACGATGACATAGATCCACAAGTTCGGAGATTCGGATGTCGAGGAAAGGTGCCCAGTCCACGTGTGCAGACTCGTCGACCCTCTCTGCCTCCTTCAAGAAATTTGTCCTGGGCTAAGTCAGTCCTTCGTCCTCAGTGTCACAAATATCAATGGGACCTCACTTCCTGCACTTCATTGCTTGAGTGACGTCGAGGGAAGATCCACAGGAGCACTAACTCCTTATAAAACTTCCAATCGTATCGAAGTGCCTTATCCCACACAGTACAACCTGTTCGTTCAGAATGAAACCAGTGACCTTATTTGGCAAGGATGATACCTAGCCCGATGATTATTGTTATTATCATTATTATTATCATTATTGTTATTATTATTATTAATATTATTATTATCATTATCATCATTATCATTATCATCATCATCGTCATCATCATTATCATTATCATTATCATTATCATTATCATTATCATCATCATCATCATTATCCTCCTCCTCCTCATCATCATCATTATCATCAACGTCATCATCATCATTATCATCATTATCCTCCTCCTCCTCCTCATCATCATCATTATTATCATCAT
>NC_091575.1:22347742-22352742 GCF_042767895.1 Penaeus vannamei
CTGTGGGGGTGGTACCTAAATTACCCATAGAAGGTGTATCATTTATATTGGCAAATGACTTGGCAGGAGAGAAGGTATTTGCTAAACCCCAAATTAATGTAGCAATTCTAAGTACTCCAGACATAAACGACGGTGAACAGCTTGCAGAAGAAGACATGGGCATGTTCCCTGCCTGCGCGGTCACGAGGACCATGCGGGAGGCAAGGCGTGTCGGGCACGACCTTCCCACGGTAGCTCGTGCGAGTCAGTGCGTACGTAATAAGGACAAGGTATGTGGTAATGGAAATGACGTGAGAGGTGACGAAAGAACTTCATTGCTATGCCACGAGACTGATGCTGGTGACGACAAGCTAAGTGTCTTCCTCGTTGATAAAGGGAAGCTTATAGATCAGCAAAAATGTGACGCAGAATTGTGTAAGATTGCTGAATTAGCTGGGTCAGAAACTGATGCGTCAGATATACCTGCAGCTTATTATAGAAAAGGTGGCGTCTTGATGAGAAAATGGAGGCCTCGTCACGTGGGTGCGGGAGACGAGTGGCACGTGGTACACCAGGTCGTTGTCCCAGCACCTTACAGGTCACAGATCCTGAGTCTTGCTCACGATTCACCATTGTCGGGTCATATGGGTATTAACAAAACATGCAGAAAAATAATGAACCATTTCTATTGGCCGGGGTTACGTAGAGATGTTGTGAATTATTGTAAATCGTGTCATCAGTGCCAGGTCGTGGGAAAGCCTAACCAGAAGATCCCTGTAGCGCCTTTATATCCGATTCCTGTGATCTCTGAGCCTTTTAGTCACGTAATTATAGACTGTGTTGGCCCGCTTCCCAAGACAAAATCCGGTAATAATTACCTCCTCACCATCATGTGTTCTTCCACTCGATATCCTGAGGCGATCCCGTTGCGTAAGATAAGTAGCAAGGCAATAATCAAAGAACTCACGAATTTTTTCTGTACATACGGGTTACCGAGGGTGATCCAGTCCGACCAAGGCAGTAACTTCCTCTCTAAGGCGTTCCAGGCAGCCATGCGACGGATGGGCGTACGACATCAAGTGTCAAGCGCCTACCACCCAGAGTCGCAGGGCGCGCTGGAGAGATTCCACCAGACGTTGAAAAACATGGTACGCATTTACTGTCATGAGACGGATGACCAGTGGGATGAAATGGTTCCGCTGTTGTTGTTTGCTGCTAGAGAGTATGTGCAGGATACTCTGGGATTTAGCCCATTTGAGCTTGTGTTCGGCCATGAGGTAAGAGGTCCACTAAAGATGTTGAAAGAAAGATGGTTAGATGATGATAATAGGTCTGATATATTGAACCATGTAATGGACTTTAGATTAAAACTCCACAGGGTATGTGAACTGGCAAGAGCGAACCTCGGTGAGGCCCAGAGACGGATGAAGACGCGGTACGACAGAGATGCTTTGTCACGATCCTTTTCACCTGGAGAAAGAGTACTGGTCTTCCTTCCCGTCCCTGGGCAGTCACTGAAGGCGCGTTATTTTGGACCATGTACCGTGGAGAAAAAGCTAAGTGACCTGAATTATGTAATTCAGACTCCCGGTAAGCGTAAACAGTCACGACTTTGCCATATTAATCAGATTAAGAAATATGTAGAACGCAATAAACGGCCTATAGAAGAATGTAGGGATGGCAATGCAGTCATGGTGAATGATGTGATGAATGTTATTAATGATGGCGAGAAAGATGAAGATCCCCTTGTTGATGTGCCTCACTCTAAATTAATGAATTCAGATATTCTTAATAATCTAAAAAATAAGTTTTCTCATCTAGATTCTTCGAAACAGCAACAGCTGAATAACTTGCTTTTGGATTTTTCTTGTTTGTTTTCTGATGTTCCGGGTCGGACGAATTTAATGCATCATGATATTGATATTGGTGATAATGGCCCAGTGAAGCAACATCCTTACAGAGTAAATCCAACAAAAGGTAAGCAGATGAGAGATGAGGTCCGGTATATGTTGGAAAACAAAATCATTGAGCCCAGTGTTAGTGCTTGGAGTTCCCCATGCATACTAGTGCCCAAGGCTGATGGTGGAATTCGCTTCTGCACGGATTTTCGGAAGGTAAATACGCTGACGAGGGATGATTCTTATCCTATACCTCGTATTGATGACTGCATTGACCAGGTGGGTAAGGCCAAATATGTAACAAAGATAGACATGTTAAAAGGGTACTGGCAAATCCCCATGACAGAGAGGGTAAAAGAAATCTCTGCATTTGTAACGCCAGATGGACTCTTTCAATACTGTGTAATGCCGTTTGGTTTAAAAACAGCTCCCGCAACCTTCCAGCGTTTAATCAACGGTCTAATTTCAGGATTAGATGGATGTAAAGCTTATCTGGATGACATAATAATTTAGTGACAACTGGGTGGAACATCTGGAGAGGCTGCAGGCACTGTTTGAGAGGCTCTCGGCAGCTAACCTATCGGTAAACCTTGCCAAGAGTGACTTTGCGCATGCGCATGTAACTTACCTGGGATATGAAGTTGGTCAAGGACAGGTCAAGCCTTTGAATAGCAAGATTCATGCAATAGATAAGTACCCAGCGCCCAAGGCCAAGAGAGAGGTGATGAGGTTTCTTGGCATGGCTGGCTACTATAGGAGGTTTGTGATGAATTTTTCTGATATTGTTGCCCCATTAACAGATTTATTAAAGAAAGGAGTTAAGTTCATTTGGTCAGATTCATGTGAAAAAGCATTTAAAACAGTCAAAGCTATGCTGATATCTTCACCCATCCTCATCTCGCCTGACTTTGAGAAGGGTTTCATCCTGTATGTAGACGCTAGTGACACGGGTGCTGGGGCTGTGTTATGTCAGGCTGATGCAGCTGGCGTTGATCATCCGGTGTGTTATTTCTCCAAGAAATTTAATAAGCATCAGAGAAATTACTCTACAGTAGAGAAAGAAACTCTTGCTTTGATATTAGCTTTGAGGCACTTTGAAATTTATTTATATCCTACAAAGGAAGCTGTAAAGATTTATACAGACCATAATCCATTAACTTTCATCTCTAAAATGAGCTGTAAGAATCAGAGGATTCTGAGGTGGAGTTTAGAGCTTCAGAAATACAACCTCAGTGTTAACCACATCAGAGGAAAAGAAAATGTACTGGCTGATGCTTTGTCACGTAGGTAAGCAAAGCATATAGATTGCAAAGTTGTAAATTGTAATAGATGTCTGATCTTATATTACAGATTTTCTAATCTATCTTTGTTTTGCACCAGCTAAGTTCCTCTGTCTCCTAAACCAATTATACGTCAGATCAGGTGATGTGCTATTTAATTTAAATACTTAATTGAATAAGAAGTGAATGGGCAGAGTGATATGCTCTACATAATGCATCATATGAAATATATATACATTTAAATAAAAAGAAAGTAATACTTCTTTTTCTTTTAAGGAGGGAGGTATTACATGGCTGCCCATCGACCATCGACCTGTGCATGATCGTCAACTAATTACATGACCTCTGCATGACCTCACATCGCTTCGCTCCGACTGCGACGGACTGACGGGACTCGGAATACGTGGACGAGACATAAGGGGTTCGGTCGGGTTCGGGTTTCGGTCTAGTCAACTCAGAATAGGATTGTATGGGGGTGAGGGCGAATGAGGGGTAGAACGACCTTGGACGGACTGGTGGAAAGAGGTGACTATGGCTGGTCGGTGGTCGACGGAGCCGGGTTGTGGTTTACTATAATTTACGTTAGTATTTGTAAGTTAACCTTATTTGATACCCTGTATTATGTTATGTTTATTTCTATATGAATATTATTTTGTGTGTGTTGAAGTGAATATATGTTTGTGGATGAAGTGATATTCTATTTTGTTATCCGGTGATTGGTGAAAATATAAGTGAATCATAAAGTGGCTTTATACTCCCTACTTTACATACTTACTTTATATTACTAAAAATCTACAATACTTTAAAAAGGGAATCTAAAAGGAAATGATAAATGATAGAAAGTTGTGTACAATAAGATTAATATAACATAGTAAATAAACACGTGGAACATAATAAGTGATGATTAATTAGTAATTATAACAAGGCTTGAAAAGAAGAACTAGTATATAAATATCTAATTACTAGTATATAAATTACTAATGATTGATAACATCATTGTTAATATTACCGTTAAGATAAACAAGCAGGAGATATTACAGCAGCATATAAGAACATACGTACTTCTGAGTGGACTATGAGCTTGGAATTAAGAGAAACAAAAGTATATTTATATTGTATTACGCTTGACACCAAATCATATCAACCTAGATTGGGTTCTGTTATGCGCCCTGTTCTGCAACAACCGGTGTCATTGTTAAAGAACGAAAGCTACGTAACAATATATATATACATATATATATATATATATATATATATATATATATATATATATATATATATGTATACGTGCACACGCACACGCACACGCACACGCACACGCACACGCACGCACGCACACACGCACGCACAAAACACACACACACACACATTATAATAATAATGATATTAACAATAATGTTGATAATGATAATAATGACAGTGGTAATAATAAAACACAGACAATGCTAAATCATTAAAATAACAACAGCAATAATAATAGTTATGTTTACAAACATTTTCTAAGAAAGTAGGAAAAATTATTTATTGCATCTGACGCACATTAAAAAAAAAAAAAAACTATTACAGAGACGATAATTTTATTTTGTCAGTTTCCCTTCGGTTTCTGAGCCATAACATATGAGACAGATCGAGGAAAATATCAAATAAGCTGCTACCTATAGAAGTTATATCCCGTATAACCATTCGACTGTTATAAGTCCTAAAATCACTAGCGATATGGAATATAAAGATTTTCACTTTTTACTTTTGCTTCTTATTCATTTTGCGATTACTTTTTTTTTTTTTTACATCTTTTTCATTGCTTTTTTTATTACTTTATCTTTATTTTGATATTATCAATAAA
>NC_091575.1:22357742-22359010 GCF_042767895.1 Penaeus vannamei
GGGTAGCCTCGGGGCGAATTCACGGCATCCTCACCCCGCGGAGATAAAAACACTGCTAGCACTGCCCTTAGATATATTTTCCGATTTTCTTTTGGTGCCTGTGGGAGAGTGATAATGAGAGGGGGTTTTCACGATTTATTTGCGTCGTGGTCACGGCGAAAACACGTGATCCACGACAGAGGACAGAGGGGGGAGAGGGGCGCGGCGCAGGCAGGCCAGCCAGCCAGCCAGCCGGCCGGGACAGGCGGGCTGCCAAGGCAGTGGGGCACAGGCTCACAGCTGTCAAGGCTGCTCACCCACACACGCCTGCTTCCGGCAATCCCGCTCCGCACCCTTGAGCTGTGCAAGGCTAAGGGCAAGCCACGCCTTTGCTCACCGCCTCTCCGCCTTCTCCTCCTCCTCCTCTTTCCTCCGTTCTCCGTCGCAGACAAAACAACATACGACTCCAAACCACCCCGATGAACGCCACACACAATGGGGCCCTGGCCGCAACTCGCGCTGCAAGGCTCGGTTCCGGAGGCAAGCAAGCAAGCAAGCAAGCAAGCACAAACGGGAGCCGGCAGGAGGCGAGCGAGCCAAGCCCGTGGCAAGGGGGAGGGGAGGTACTCTCGCTGGCCCAGTCTCCTTTTCAACCTGCCTCACCCGTGGGCTCCGCAGGAGGAGAGGCGTGGGATTGCCGGGGGTTTCTTCCTTTCTCGCCGCAAGGGTGTGCACACCCGGGATCTAACTCCGCGCTACCGGCGAAACGTGGCCGAGGGGAGAAGAACCGCAGGGGGCTCAGCCGTCGCGAGGGGAAGGCCGCAAAAGGGGGGCGGCACTCGGAAACCATTCCGAACGTCAAGAGAGGGGCGGTCGCCTGTGTGAAGGGCAGGACCACAGCCGACACTGGCGGGGGTGGCACGGGGACTGGTTACCCCGGCGGCCCCCGGTCGGCATCGTGGCGCGAGCCCGCGATCTTTGCTGTGCCAGGTTCGGGGGGGAGGGAAATTCGGGGAAGGGACCGACGCCCGAGCTTACCAAGAGCACAGGACGGAGCCCAAACCCCCAAAAGACACCACACCCCCCCGGACGTAAGAACAGGGAGAAAAGAGCAGAACAGCAAGGGACAGAAGGGGAAAGGAGCAGGGAGAGCGCCGCAACGGTGAGGGAGGTCCCCCTATAGTTGTCGGCGCGGTCCCTCAGCCAACATGACCGCAAACAGGGGCTCCTCCTGCGCCACGCCCAGGGAGAGGACGCCCTCCGCACGCCCCATCACCCACGCCCCGGTA
>NC_091575.1:22359510-22362010 GCF_042767895.1 Penaeus vannamei
CGGAGACTACATGAGAGCATGTATTAGCTCTAGAATTACCACAGTTATCCAAGTAATGCGGTTCAGCAGAGATCCAATGAGTTATATCTGATTTAATGAGCCGTCCGCGGTTTCGCCTTAAGTCGGCCTGTACTTACACATGCATGGCTTAATCTTTGAGACAAGCATATGACTACTGGCAGGATCAACCAGGTAGAAGCAACAACGCACACTAGCGTGGTCGTCGTCGTCGTCATATGAACAACATTAGGAGGAGGAGGACATGGAAGAAGGAGGAGGAGGAGGAGGAGGGAGACGATAGCAGCTTTCTCGAGCGGGGGGCGGCAGCAGCAGCAGCAGCAGCTGCTGCCACAATGGGCTGCGCTGCCCCCTTACGGGGGAGGCACTGCCGCCGCCGCCGCCGCCGCCGCTCTTCCGCTGCGGTCTTTCCTTCCTGCCTGCCTTCTTCCTCTCGCTTCTCTCTCGACCTCTCCGGTTATTGTTACTTTGGCTTTTCACATGGCAAAAAAAAAAAAAAAAAAACGGAAACGCCCGACGACTCTCGTCCCGCTGCTGCGGCCAGAAGCCACACCAGGAAGGAATGGGGACGGAGGGGGGGCATTTCAAATAAAGGGGGGGCCGCACTTTTTTCGAGGGCTGGTTGTTGGGGGTCGTTTCTCTCTCGACTCAGTTTGCGCCGCACAAAGGGGAGGGAGACGACAGCGTCGCCGGACCAGAACAACGGCCGCGGCGAGCTCCCTCCCGGGCGCGAGCCCTTTTTCTCTCTATCGCCATCGTGGTCGTGCAGCGACGGGGAGGACAGAGGGTGGAGGGCGGGGAGCAACGGGCCCCCAGCCGCCAACCCCGCTGCACCGCCTCTTGTCCCCGCCCGCCAAGCTCGCCGGCCGGCCCCGAGGGCGGCCTGCTCCGCCGAAGGTGGTTCCCCCCTATTGTTGTCGGCGCGGGCCCTCAGCCCACACGACCGCGGGCAGGGGCCGCTCGGCCCCGGGGGCCACGGAAAGCAGCCCCTCCGACGGCCCCGGCAGCCAGGATCCCCCCAAAACCTGCCCCACTTTCGGGGACGGGAGCCGGAGAGGCAGGGGCTTCCTCGCGGCGGGGGCCACGCCCGCCGCCGCCGCCTCCGCCTCCGCCCCCGGCCCGAGAGGGTGTAGGGGGCAGGAGAGCCCAAGCCGCCCGCCCGGGGGGCGAGGCCCAACCAGCAGGATGCTCCCGGACTGCCCGCGCAAAGCCCCCGACCGGCCCCGACGGCGAGCTTGCCCGCTCGCCTGCAGACGCCGAAGGTGGTTCCCCCCTATAGTTGTCGGCGCGGGCCCTCAGCCCACATGACCGCGGGCAGGGGCCGCTCGGCCCCGGGGGCCACGGAAGGCAGCCCCTCCGACGGCCCCGGCAGCCAGGATCCCCCCAAAGCCTGCCCCGCTTTCGAGCACGGGAGCTGGAGAAGCAGGGGCTTCCTCGCGGCGGCGGGGGCCACGCCTGCCGCCGCCGCCTCCGCCCCCGGCCCGAGAGGGCGCAGGGGGCAGGAGAGCCCAAGCCGCCCGCCCGGGGGGCGAGGCCCAACCAGCAGGATGCCCCTGCACCTCCCGCGCAAGGCCCCCGACCGGCCCCGACGGCGAGCTTGCCCGCCAGCCCGCAGCCGCCGAAGGTGGTTCCCCCCTATAGTTGTCGGCGCGGGCCCTCAGCCCACACGACCGCGGGCAGGGGCTGCTCGGCCCCCGGGGCCACGGAAGGCAGCCCCTCCGACGGCCCCGGCAGCCAGGATCCCCCCAAAGCCTGCCCCGCTTTCGGGGACGGGAGCCGGAGAGGTAGGGGCTTCCTCGCGGCGGCGGGGGCCTCCGCCCCCGGCCCGAGAGGGCGCAGGGGGCAGGAGAGCCCAAGCCGCCCGCCCGGGGGGCGAGGCCCAACCAGCAAGATGCCCCCGCACCGCCCGCGCAAGGACCCCGACCGGCCCCGACGGCGAGCTTGCCCGCCAGCCCGCAGCCGCCGAAGGTGGTTCCCCCCTATAGTTGTCGACGCGGGCTCTCATCCCACACGACCGCGGGCAGGGGCCGCTCTGCCCCGTGGGCCACGGAAGGCAGCCCCTCCGACGTCCCCGGCAGCCAGGACCCCGCAAAGCCTGCCCCGCTTTCGGGGACGGGAGCCGGAGAGGCAGGGGCTTCCTCGAGGCGGTGGGGGAACGGACCGAGTGGGAGACGCGCGGCCGCCGCCGCCGCCGCCACACAGCAGGCCAAGGGCGGCGCTCGGCTCTGGCGGCCCGCGCTCCCAGCCCCGCCCGGCAGCCCGCCCCGCCACCCGCGGCCCCGCACCCAACCGCCTCTCCCTATAGTTGGCGGCGCAGACCGTCAGGCAACACGACCAGAGACAGGGGCTTCCATCCGTCCGGCAAGAGCGGGAGCCTGGCAGGCGCTAGGGGGGACCGCCCCCGGCGGGGCGGTCGTGATGTGGGTTGCCTGGGATGGTGGGGGGGGGGGGGATGAAGGAGGGGGTCACCTATCCCCCCCCT
>NC_091575.1:22389510-22392010 GCF_042767895.1 Penaeus vannamei
ATTTCTTGTGTTGCACTATTCTAAGAAATGTGGTATGTAAAGCACGCATTTTTCTTACTGATTTATAACTTTCTTGGTAACAAATTGCTATGTATCTAATATTTACAGTATTTTATCAAAATGAGATGAGTGTCTACTTACTAAGCTGACTTTAAAGAAACTGGTATTAAATATATATATATATATATATATATATATATATATATATATATATATATATATATATATATATATATATATATATATATATATATATATATATATATATATATATAATAAAAAAATCAGTATTACATTTACAAAAATAAAAAGTGTTTTAAATTTCTACAATGTGTTTTTATAATATAGTTATTATAGAAACGACTTTTACATGATGATTATGAAATCACACAGACTTTCTTTTTTTTTGCATCTAGGGACACACACACACACACACACACACACATAACACACACAACCCACAGACTGACATAAACAATGCAAACACACACACAAACCCGCAGAAAGGCAGCGTGTATTTTTTTCAATATCTGTTTTCTCAGGAACATTTCCCTGTTCTCTCTCCTTCCCTCCCTCTCTCTTTCTCTCTCTCTCTCTCCCTCCCCTCCCCCTCCCCCTATCTCTCTAATCAAACCAGTTAAAACAAAAAACTTATTTCCTTTCCCATACTCTCTGAACATCGACAGTGCTCTCCCTAAGTCACATGCAGCGTGGATATATATAGATGATCTTACCTACCTTTCAAATACTACTGCAAATGCTACACGAATAGCAATTAATAGCTGATAAGCCTCCATGAGTAAGACGCCGGTGTTCAAAGCACTCACACTCTGAGCGAACACCAATTTACTCAAGTCTGGCTTTGATATGTAAAGAGGCTTTGTGCATCTAGTCAGGGTCTTGCATGTGATAATCGTCTGATAGGCTGTCTTTAGTGGAGCTTAGGATGGAGGCGCAATTTATTTGGTATTTTCGACAGCCCATGAACGGTTGAGATGACGCAGTTGTTGATAGTTCATTTCATTAAAATATTGGCCTTTCTGATAATGGAGTGGAAGTGTTTTTTTTTTTTTTTTTTTTTTTTTGCCTACGGTCTGACCCTATATACTGTTTTGTTTTTTTGTGAAATTATTCATTTGTTTACGGCTATTGATGATTAAACCACTGGTTATATGGATACACATAAATGATGTTTATTTGTTTTGGATACTAATATCATTGTTAGAGTTGTACATAAAGCAATATTTACAGACAGGACAAGTTGAGAAGTTCCACCGCAACATCGACAGGATAAGATCGCATACACACACACACACACACACACACACACATACAAACACACACACACACACACACACACACACACACACACACACACACACACACACACACACACACACACACACACACACATACACACACACACACACGCACGCACACACACACACAAACCCTTGATTCATGCACTCACACACATAGAAAAATACAGATAGACGTCCTGCACACAATAGCACAAATAATGGCACTTTCGACCGGGGACTGTGGTACACACCTACAAGATTTCTCTAAGGAAAACTCCAACAATTCAGTGCTGGGGATTGTGTGGAGAGGAAGACGGGGGATGGGGAAGGGGTGAGGCTAAGGGGATGAGGCTAGGGGGATGAAGGTTGGGGGTAGGGGCCTGTTACAAGTGACTTATGACTGTTCATTTAACTTGTATGCAGCAGTTGCACAGTTATTTAATTTAACATATTGCATGCTGCGTAACATCACGTGAGGGTCTTTTGTTATAAATTCTGCTTGCACGAGATGACAGATGTCTGGCACCGGAGAATTAAGATGAGAAACATCTATGGATAAGTTTGTTGTCTCGGTAATATCTACTTGTTTATTTGAGGTTTCCTAGTGATGGATATAAAGCATGCGAAATATGTAAACTTTTTATTTTCATATTCAGTAAAAATGATAGAATTCTTGCGTGATCTGCAAAAATATTATTCTGTACCATTGTTCTCTCCTCTTGCTATACATCATACACTTGTAATTTTTGCCTCTCTTTGTTCTTTCCTCTTTTCATATCACCAATTCTTCCCCTCTGCCTGTCTCACTCTTTGTTACATCCCTCCTGCCTTTCTCTCTCCCCCTCCTTTCTCTCTCTCTCTCTCTCTGTCTCTCTCTGTCTCTCTCTTGTTTGCTGCTCGCTTTCTCTATCTATCGTTCTCTTTTACCCTCTCAGTCTCCCTCCTCTCTACCTCTCTATGTCTGCTACTCTTACCCTTTTTCCCTCTCTCTCTCTGCCTGTTGCCTCTCGTTACACCGACCCCCTCTCTCTTTCTCTCACTCTCTCTCTTTCTTTCTTTCTCTCTTTCTTGCTTTCTCTCTCTCTCTATCTGTCTCTTTTCCTAGTAAATCAATTTGCTATAATGAATTACACTGGCGGTGAATCTCTTTCTCTCACTCTCTTTCTTTCTTTCCCTCTTTCTTGCTCTCTCTCTCTCTC
>NC_091575.1:22409510-22424510 GCF_042767895.1 Penaeus vannamei
CTCCTCTCGATCTCCTTTTCTCTTCCTTATCTCTCTCTTTATTCTCCTTTCTTTCCCCTACTCTCTCTCTCTCTCTCTTTCACAAAAAGACTTAGAGATAAGGTCGTCTGCTAATCGACCTCGGATGCCAAGTGAAAGACCGATTGATCATGTCTTTGTTCTTTCAGGGAGATTTGGTTTCAAGAAATCTCAAAATGGGGACTTCATGCTGGTTGTTCATTTCCTTTCGCATCACCAGCTGTGAAATGATGATGAGATTGAAGATATTATCGATGCTAATATCTGTGATGATGATAGAACAATGGTTGATTTGGTTGTTCATTTCCTTTGGCATCACCAGCTGTCAGATGATGATGAGATTGAAGATATTATCGATGCTAATATCTGTGATAATGGTAGCCAGAGCAATGGTTGAAATTACAAATATAATATGATAGTAATTATAGACAGGCAATAAGAATAATGATTTTCATGAGGTTGATAATTATGATGATACTAATAGCACCGGAAAAACAAACAGACTATGATAATGATGGTCACGATGATAAGGATGATAAAGATCATAACAATAGTAATAATAGTTATGATAATAATTGTAATGATAATGATGATAATGATAGGAATAATAGTGATATTGATAATGTTAATAATGGTGATAGCGATAATGATAATGATGATATTGATAATGAAGATAATGATAATAATAATGATAATGATAATGATGATAATGGTAATGATAATGATGATAATGGTAATATTAATAATGATAAAAATGATTACATTGATAGCGATAAGAACGGTGCCGATAATGTTAATGATATTGATAAATATAATAATGATATTGATAATGATGATAATGGAATTGATAATGATAATAATGCTGATATTGATCATGATTATAATGAAATTGATAATGATGATAATAATGACATTGATAATGATGATAATCATGATCTCAATGATGGTAAACGTAAATAACAATGCTGAAAATAAAAAATCATGTCATATGGTTTCACCAGAAGTTGTTTGTGACGAACAAAGGATTTTTTTTATGTTACAGTAATGAAAAAATGAAGACTTATATGTAAGTCTTGTTGTCAGGGTGGCCGCTTATGCAAGGTGAGGACTGGGTTACATCATGTGAGGCAAGACCTAAGCCACGTTAAACTCTTGCTTCACATGATGATGATGATGATGATGGTAATGATGATGATAATGATGGTGATGATGATGATTTTGGTGAAAGCATTGGTGTTGATGATGATGGTGGTGGTGATGGTGTTGAAGTGGGGATGATATTGATGATGGTGGTGGTGAGGATAATGATGGTGATGATATCTGTGATGATGATAACTGTGATTATGATGATGGTGGTCATAAGGATGATAATGATGATAGTGATGATGGTAGTGATAATGGTGATAATGAAAATGGTAAATGATAAAAAAGCATAAATCTATGATAAGGGTAATGGGAAAGATAATAACAATGAAGGTGATGACAATAATGATGGTGGTAATAATAAGTATAATAATGCTAGGAATCCGTTGCTCTGCCGTTCGAAAACAATTTGCATTTTCTTTTATTTCCTCGTAAGACGTGATTTTTCTTTTTTATTTATCATCTTTTTTTTTTGGTATTCTCATTCCTTCACTGACTTGCCTGTGTTCATTTTATTTTATTCATTTTCGTAAGCCTTTTTCACTCTTGGACTTTTTGGTTATGTATCTTTGTGCCAAATTTATTTACTCATGTATCTATCTATTGAGAAGCACCTTCACTGACTTCTTGCTGCCTTGTTTTAACGACTTCTCTTTTTCGGCGAGCTTTTAACGTAAGCCTCTTGGCACTTAACCCGGAAGTTGTTTTTAAATCTAACCGCCGCAGTTAACCGCCAATTTCAGGGATCCTTTGTATTTGTTTACTTCTCCTTTCATTATACTTAAGTGATTTATCTATTGGTATTTCATTTATTAAATGATTTATTTATTAGTATTTTATCAGATATTTTTAGGACTCGTTATTTTCTTCAGTTTTGCGAAAATTTATTAAGGAGAAATGGACACTGGATCTTGGTTAAATATGCTTTACATTTCGGGTCCCTGTAGATTACCGTACTTAAGGGGGGTTTAGGTTTCATGCGCTCAGTCGAGTTCAGACTTGTTAGCTCTGTGGGTCTTCTGTTAGCCGTTGGCAGTCCACTTGATACGTAACGATGATGATGGTGGAGGTGGTGGTACTAATGGTGGTGATGGTGATGATACCAGTGATAAAGAAAGTTATGACAAAAGTAATAATAATGATAACAATAGTAGTAGTAAAGATGATGGTAATACCGACAATAACGGTAATAACAATGATAATAATGATGATAGTGATGATGATAATAATGATGATAGTTATAATGATAATAATGATTATAGTGATGATTATTAATTAATATAAGTAATAGAAGAGAGAAGAATGAAGAACCAGTTGAAAAAACAAGAAAAGAAAGCAAAATGAAAAGTGGACGATAAAAAAAAGCAGAGAAAGGGTAAAAGAACGAGAAGAAAAATATAAGGAGGAGGAAGAAGAAAAGATGAAGAAGAAGAGAAAGAAGAAGGAAATGAAGCAGAAAAACGAAAAAGAAACTAGAGAAAAATATAGAAAAATATAGAAAAACAGAAAGAGAAAGAAAAAAAAATGAAAATGAAAATGGAAAGGAAAAGAAAGAAAGAAAGAAAAAAAGCAGGAACAAACCCACCACCAAGCAACACCAAAAACAACAAACAAACAAACAAAAAATGGACGACAAAACGAACAAAAGGAAATGAAAAACCATTCTCTCTCTAATATTAATCTCTAGCATCTGGTCGTAGATAAAAGCAAAAGTCCGAACCAAGGAACATATTGAAGGCAACTCGCTCGATCCCCGAGATTTAGTACTGAAGTCATATATATATATATATATATATATATATATATATATATATATATATATATATATATATATATATATATATATATATACATATATATATATATATATATATATATATATATATATATATATATATATATATATATATATATATATATGTATATGTATATATATATATATATATATGTATATGTATATATATATATATATATGTATATGTATATATATATATATATATATATATATATACATATATGTATATGTATATATATATATATATATATGAATATGTATATATATATATATATATATATATATATATATGTATGTATATATATGTATATGTATATATATATATATATATATATATATATATATATATATATATATATATATATATATATATATATATATATATATTATTATTTTATTTATTTATTTTTCTGTCTATCTCTCCCCCCCCCCTCCTCTCTCTCTCTCTCTCTCTCTCTCTCTCTCTCTCTCTCTCTCTCTCTCCCTCTCTCTCTTGCTCTCTCTCTCTCTCTCTCTTTCTCTCTCTCTCTCTCTCTCTCTCTCTCTCTCTCTCTCTCTCTCTCACTTTTCTTTTTTTGAGAGAAGTGAAAATAGTTTCTGTGATAAAAAAGTACAGTGATAGAGGATGGGATTTATATGACTTATCTGTGTATTTTATGAAATTGGGGAAGAGAGGGAGGAAGGGAGAGAGAGAAAGGGGAGGGTAGGTAGGAGAGAGGGAGGGAGAGAGGGGGAAAGAAAGAGAGAGAGAGACATAAAGAGAAGGACAGAGAGAGAGAACGAGAAAGAAAGAGCGAGAGAGAAAAGAAAGAAACAGTTAGGCAGACAGATACAGAGAGAGAAAAAAAAATCCATGATAATGAATCCTTATAAAAAAAAAAAAGTAGAAGATAAAGTAAGAGAAAAAAAGAAGAAAAAACGAATGGGAGAGGGAGAGAAACGAACTGGAAAACGAGCCACTAACATCATTTCTACAGCTTCCGCTTCCACCTCGATCAACTTGGGTAAAGTCGCTCGTATTGACTTTGTCGTAACCGAATAGTTTTTCGAGTTAAGTAAAAAAAAAAAAAAAAAAGAACGAGAGAGAGAGAGAGAGAGAGAAAAGTAAAAAAAAAAAAAAAAGAAAGAGAGAGAGAGAGAGAGAGAGAGAAAAAAAAAGTAAAAAAAAAAAAAAAGAAAAAAAAAGAAAGAGGAAAAAGTTTCTGATATTAGAAGTGGATAATCGCCGTTTAGTAATGATGATAATGATATTGATGATAATATTAATAATAATAAGAATGATAATAATGATTATAAGAATGAAGAAAAAAAATTATAACAAATAAAAAAAAGAGAAAAAGAATATACAAACTACAAACAAACCTCCTAAAAAAAAAAGAAAAATAACCAACAATGCACAGTAATAAGAAATGGCCCTTATGAAGTAAAAGAAAAACAAAAACCTCCGTAAAGAAGCCGGGGTCAACAGCCAGGGGGGGAGGGAGAGGGGGCGAAAGGGGTCAGAACTCCCCCCAAATTAAGTTCTGCCAAAGAGGAAGAAACTCGGACTATCTCTAAAAAGATGGAGGAGTTCCTTGGACAGCTCCTTAATGTCCTTCCCACTACGTCTTGGAGGAGGAAGAGGTAGGGGAAGAGAAAGAGATAGAGGAGGAGGAGGAGAAAGAGATAGAGGAGGAGGAGGAGGAAGGAAAAGGGGAGAAAGATATAGAGGAGGAGGAAGGAGAGGAGGAGAAAGACATAGAGGAGGAGGAGGAAGGAGAGGAGGAGAAAGAGATAGAGGAGGAGGAGGAGGAAGGAGAGGAGGAGAAAGAGATAGAGGAGGAGGGGGAGAGAGGGCAGGAAACGGCTGAGGTGCAGGAGGCGGAACGAGGAGAGGAGGAGGAAGAGGAAAAAAGAGATAGAGGAGGAGGAGAAAGAGATAGAAGAGATGGTGGGGGAAGGAGAGGAGGAAGAGAAAGAGATAGAAGAGATGGAGCAGCAAGGAGAGGAGGAAGAGAAAGAGATAGAGGAGGGGAGGAGGAGGGAGGAGGAGAAAGAGATAGAGATAGAGGAGGAGAAAGAGATGGAGGAGGAGGAAGGAGAGGAGGAGAAAGAGATAGAGGATGAGGGGGAGGAGAGAGAGGAGGAAAAGGCTGAGGTGAAGGATGAGGAGGAAGGAGAAGAGGAGAAAAAGATAGAGACAGAGGAGGAGGAGGAGAAACGAGAGGAGGAGAAAGAGATAGAGGAGATGGAGGAGGAAGGAGAGGAGGAGGAAAAGGTTGAGGTGGAGGAGAAGGAGGAAGGAGAGGAGAGGAGAAAGAGATAGAGGATATGGAGGAGGAGGAAAAGGCTGAGGAGGAGGAGGAAGGAGAGGAGGAGAAAGAGATAGAGGAGATGGAGGAGGAGGAAAGAGAGGAGGAAAAATCTGAGGTGGAGGAAGTGGGATGGTGAAAAATTCAGGTTGTGGAGTTGGAGGAGGAAGAGGAGAGGGTGAAGGGAAATAGAAGGAGGAAGAGAAGGATGAGGTAGTGATGGAGGAGGTGGAGAAAAAAATGTAAAAGGAAGAAGAGGAGGAGGAGAAACAGGTGAAGAGGGGAAGGATGAGGGTGGTGGAGGAGGAGGTGGAGGTGGAATAGGAAGAGGAAGCATAGGAGAAGAGGAAGGGAGAGGAATAGCTGTAGCAGTAAGAGAAGGAAGAAGAAGAAGAAGAAAAAAAAAAGGAGAGAGAAAAAATCTAAACAGGCATTCAGCCTGTCGGAGATAGGGGAGGAGGGAAGGAGAGAGGAGAGGGAGGGAAAGAGAGAGGGGAGGAAGGAGGGAGAGAGGGGAGGGAGGGAAAGAGAGAGGGAAGGAGGGAGGGAGAGAGGGGAGGGAGGGAAGAAGGGAAAGAGAGAGAGAAAGGAAGGAAAAAAGAGAGGGGACGAGGGAAAGAGAGAAGGAGAGAAGGGAAGAAGGGAAGGAGAGACGGGAATGAGGGAAGGACAGAAGGGAGGAAGGAAGGAAAGGAGAGAGGGGAAGGAGGGAGGGAGAGAAAGAAAGAGGGTAAGGAGGAAGTGAGAGAAGGGCGAGGGGAAGTGGTGGTTCAAATAATTGGAGAAAAAAAACGGGCATTATTGATCTTGTTGCTAGCGTGGTTGTTATTATTATTATTGAAGATGGAAATTATGTTGATAATGTGGGTGTTGATTACATCACTAATATACTAATATCGTCACTATCTTGATCATTACTATCATTATTATTGTTGTTATCATTGTCATCATTATCATTATTACTATCACTATTATCATAATCAATATTACTATTACTATTATCATTATTACTGTCAATACTATAATCAATATTATTATTATCAATACAATCATCATTTTTCTTCTTTTTATCATTATTATAATCATTATCATTATCAATATTATCATTTTTGTCATTATCATTATTGTTACTATACTCATTACTATTATTTCTATCATCGTTATTGTTGCTATTCGGATAATCATGATTACCATCATCACAATTACCATTTCATCCCTATTATCACTCTGTCATTATCCTTATTATCATTATTACCGTCATTACTAACATCACCATCATCATAATCATCACTATCGTCATCATCATCACATCCAAAGACATATTCAGGTGAGTTAAAAAAAAAAAGAAAGAAAGAGAGAGAGGGGGGTAGAGGGAGGGAGGGAGAAAGAGAGAGAGAGAGAGAGAGAGAGAGAGAGAGAGAGAGAGAGAGAGAGAGAGAGAGAGAGAGAGAGAGAGAGAGAGAGAGAGAGAGAGAGAGGAGAGAGAAAGAGAGAGACAGACAGTAGACAGAGAGAGAGAAGAGAGAGAGAGAGGGGGGAAAGAGAGAGAGAGGAGAGGAGAGAGAGAGAGAGAGAGAGAGAGAGAGAGAGAGAGAGAGAGAGAGAGAGAGAGAGAGAGAGAGAGAGAGAGAGAGAGAGAGAGAGAGAGAGAGAAAGAGAGAGAGAGAGAGAGAGAGAATGATAAAAGTCAAGCAGTTTTCGGCTCACCAACTAACCATAATTTTCACACTTAAGTCAAGCGTGAAAATAGGATCTGGAGGGAAGAATTAGCATGTAGGGGGAGATGGAAAAAGGAGAGAGAAAATTTGAAATAAAAAAGGAGAATAGAAAATGAGAGAGAAAGGTAAAATGAAAAGAAGAAAGAACGAAATTAAAGAAAGGACAAAAATGAAACGGGAACGAGGGATGGAATAAAAAAAAGAGGGGAGAGAGGGAAGGAAAAAATAAATTAGAGAAAATGCGTAAAAGGGAATGAGATGAATGTGGCCGAAATGTTGAATATTCGTGGCTTTTATGTCACTCCTGGAGTACCGGGTTTTAAACTATGGATTTTAGTGTCCTTGTCCTGAGGACGTAGAAAAATGTATTGTAGAGCTGCAGTCCGGGTAGTGTCTCGTTGTAATGATAATGGAAGTTTTGTGAAATTCGAAAAAATGAACTATTGATAAATTGATAAAGCACACAAACATCACACACACATACGCGCATGCACGCACATGAACGCACACGCACCCACACACACACGCACGCATGAGAACGCACATGGACGCACACACACACGCACACGCACGCATGCATACGAACGCACACGCACACACACACACACACACACACACACATACACACACATATACACACACACACACACACACAATTAATGTTGGGTTTATCAAAATCATTAAAAAAAGCCAACAGTAAATTACAACACCTATGGTTTGTTTTTGGTTTATACTTCAAACTAATAACACGATAGTTTTATCCTCTCTTTACAATATAATTAAGAGAAGCGAATCTTCCTCGTCAACGCTTCAGAAAGATTTGCCAAATATAGAATAAAGCAGATATACAGTGTTCTAAAGTCTAAAAAATTATAAAGCGCACCAAAAAGTTCTTTAAGTTGAGTTACTGGGCAATACACAAGCATTATATTAATAAACAAACATGCATAGATTAAGAAGTACATGCGCATCTATCAGTCTAGACATGCCTATCAACCAGGCAGAGAGATAGATAAAGGCATATCTATCGGATAGATAGACAGATATGCATTTATTTCTAGGTATATGCATATCCGTATTTAGAAAACTGGCCGAGTCATTGCTTACTGGATTTCATTATATTCAATTAACGTACTCCATCAGCAGTGTTGTTTCAGTAAAATAAAAAAAAGCAGCCCATCGTTTCTCGAAGAAAGAAGCGAGGAAGAATATTTCAAACCTGCCACCTCCTTTTAGAAAACGTGCATGCTGCCTTATGGAAACAATGAGCGTTAATTGGTAGATGCCTTTTTGAAAGCGCGCCTCTCATTGGCTGGCTGGAATAACGGAATATCTTCGAAAAATAACAGTCAAACCCGAAGACTATATACGAAAGAGAGGAAAGTGGCCCGAGTCAGCGTGGCAGGTCCCTCTCAAAGTTCTGAGGCACGACAATAGATGGCGCTGGCGTACTATTTGCTCCTCCCCGAGCTGGCCATAGTCATTCGCCTTGAATATATATGCCAACAAGGGTACAGTATTGTGTTTTTCTTTATCGGCGAGCTAAGGAAGTTTGTATTTTCATTCGTTTCTAAAGGAATGAGAAGGGCCGGAGCACAGCGTTGAATAAACATGATACACCCTAGCCATTCTCCGCATAAAACTGATAGTTATTCGGCATTCTCTTGAAGAATAATAGGAGGAGAAGGGAACACGTTGTTTAACTGTTATTAAAATTTTATAGCATCAAATAATCGACAGTAAACAGAAACTTTACTTTAAAAGGCTGGGTTTCATGAATATAGCACAGACTTGAATTCATGCTGTACATAAATTCACTCTCTATCTTTCGTATAATTACATTCTTCTGTTTAGGCTGTTAGGGTAGAAAATTGCACGACAGTGGATCTGCGACCAAGTTTGCGGAAGGACTAAACTGGGACTCTAAATTTCAGTAGCCTTCATTTCCTGTTGTCTTCTTAAGGTAAAAATATTTAGAAAATAATTTTCCCGGTAGGTAAATCTTCTTCTGTTTCGTATGTTCATCTGAATATAAAGTGGGTGATTAAGAAATCTGTGCCAGCTTTTGCATTTGAAGTCGAAGAACGGAAAGATAAAATAGAAGTAAGTAAACTCTTGCATTGAATTTATAGAGATAGTAAAACCGTGAAAAAAACTCGTTAAATCCACAAACTTTCTCTCGCTAAGGATTCGAACGCGTTGTGTGAAGGATTCGGACAAGACACGAAAAAATTAGAAAGTGAATATTAAAGGACTTTTTGGCATTTTCTCTCATGTATCTTATTTTTACATCTCCAAAAGTCCCAAATTTTGGTACTCTTTCTTTTGTTTCATTGTGACGTTTTAATATTTCATGGGAAGTGAAATTATTTATACGATTTTCAGTATAATTTTGCTATTTTTGTGTTCACGTGTGTCCATAGCAGTTTTTGTTTTATTTGAATTTGAATGCCCTTTTATACAATCTTTTGCCAGCTTGATCTTTTAATGATTTGTCTATCCCAAATCTATATAACGAAGATACTTTATTTTATGTTCATAATATATGTAATAAGCTTCAACCAATGAGGTTTATCTCTTGGGAGCAAACCTGATGACGTTACTACTATTTTGCTTTCCAGAATTATTTCAAAATAATAAAAGGAAAGTCAACAGAGCACCCGAGGTAAAACACGGCGGAAATGTCCGCAGAATGACATCAATATAAACAGTAAAATGATAAAGTAAACGCATTCATAGGATGAAAATTCGAGAAGGTGCTCCATTTGATATCGCAAAGGAGTCACCATTTACGTAATATCAGCGTAATCTCCCGCTGTCATAACTTAATGTCTTTTTAATGAATACCACGCAATCTCCCTAGTATATTCCATACGCTCTCACAATCAGGAAATAGATTTTTCAAATTGAGAAAAAAAGAAAAAAACCGTTACATCACTGTCCGTTTTCTATTGTCATCCTTCTCTGGTTTGCGAGGGATGGCGGGGAGGGGGTTTGGGGGGGGGGCGCCACATCCGGGCTTTTTCCCTCTGGCGCCATGTTTTTTTGGGTCAAATATCGTGATTCAGACAAAGCAGACCGTAACAGCCGCATTTCAAAGTTTCATTTAAGAAAAAAAGAAAAGACGAAGAAGAAAAACTGGTTTGAGTAAAAAGACGATAGAAATTTAGGAAGTGGAGATTGAAAAAGAAGGAATTTCGGTCTGGATGCTAATTAAAAATAATGTTTAAAGAACTACAACGGACATTTACTTCAGGACAGAATAAAGCGAAGGTGTGAGGGAGGGGAGGGAGAGAGAGAGAGAGAGAGAGAGAGAGAGAGAGAGAGAGAGGAGGAGGAGGAGGAGGAGGAGGAGGAGGAGGAGGAGGAGGGGGAGGAGGAGGAGGAGGAGGAGGAAGAGGAGGAGGGGGAGAAGGAGGAGGAGGAGGAGAAGAAGAAAAAAAGAAAAGAAAAGAATGGAAAGTAAAATGAAATACAATAAAATAAAATAAAAGAGAAAAGAAAAGAAAAAAAGACAAAAAAGATAAACGAACTAAACACGAAAGGAAAGGATAATGTAAAGAAAAATAAACACGAAGAAACCGTTAGGCCTATAGCCCGCGCTCGCCCGGCCCAGCTGATTCAAACCATTTTTTCCGTAGAAGTAAAGTCGCGCATTCGCATTCATCAGTGAGAAAATTACTTGCTCTTTGAAAGTTTGCCGATTTCATTCGCTCATTTACATGCAGCGAATTCCACCATTCAGGAATTTGAAGAAAAAACGAAAGAAAAGAGAGGAAAAATGTTATAGAAAAATATGTAATTAAAGTTTTCTGCACTTTGCCTCTCACTTCTTTCGAGGCGCACGTGGGCTGGACTGCTGGGGGTTTCCTGTTATCACTTTATAAAAAAAGAGGAAGTACAGGCAACAAGAGATTAACGAAAAATGTAACGAGCAATTAAAAGATAACGGAACGCGGCTACGAAGAAAAGAGTAGATCAAAGTAAAAGACAATTGAAAGAGAGAATGAAACTGAAATGCGGGAAAAAGGTTACGTGTGTGTTCGAGTTGCTGCGTCGAGGCTTAAGATCGTGTTTCGTCCGCCTTTTAGGGTCGCTCCCTTTACCGAGTGTGGGAGGAAGTATTTAAACGAAAACAGACTGAGATGTGTCGAGTTTCCTGATTGATTTCGCGTTTAAAGATGGTGGTGATAGATGGTAGTGATATCTGAGATATGCAATAGAGTAGGGGAAACGGAAGCTGTAATAAACAAGGGAGAAACGGAGAGAAAAGGAGAAAAATGGGTATTTAATAAAGGGGATAGCGGAAAGTGTAAAGTCTCAAGGATATTGTTTCAATAACTATTTAAAAAGAAAGAGAGAAAAAATCTTGGGAACGTTTCTTCTCGTTTTCTGCGAATTGTGACTACGAGCAGAGAAAGTGATTTTTTCTGTCAGGAGTGTGGGTTGAGAGACCTTTTGGGTTAGAGAAACTTGAGAATGTAAAGGATAGTGTATACTGCACACGACTTTATAGACTGGTGATATACTGGCTGATTTAGCGTTGCAAGAAATTTTATGAAATAGATCTAGAGCTGAGCTATAAAGACAGATGTCCAAGAATGCCAATTTTGAGATAAGCCTACCACGGGAATGTTTTGGTTTATTTATTTATTGATTTATTTTATTTTTATTTTATTATTATTATTATTATTTGCTTCTATAAGTGATATAAAGGCTAGTGTCCTAAGTGCATTAAGGACGCCACACGAGTCACTGAAAATCACATATGCCAGTGCATGAACGATTGTCACAAATATCTGCATTTTTAACCTTTTTATATTTTCCTTAAGGTCAATATGCCATTTTCAGTATACATATAATATATTTTACAGTTACAGAAAGAAAGAAAGAATGTAAGAAAAAAATGTGAATGTATTATAAAACTATCGTCAAAGGAATTCTATTTATTCATATTTGTAAGCCATAAAATGGTAGAAAAAAATCGAATATGGAAGAATAGTTTAAACATCAACAGCATCAGTTTAATTGAATTTATATAAACCAATCAACAAAAAATACACTTTTGCAATGTTTGTTTGAAAAGCAATACAGTTAACAAAGTGTATTATATGTTTTTTTTATTAAGAAAAATATTTGTTATTTTCGTTACGAAAGAAAATCTCTTTAAAAAGATTGAATTAATGCAACACAGTTTAATTAGTCGCAAAAAAATATATATTCAGTGAATCATTATTTGATCAACTTCAATGGACGAAGCAAACTTTCAAATGCGTTTTTCTCAACACTGACTTTTATGACACTGACCCATCATCTCCTCGGCCCTAGATATAGTATTCGCGAAATTAATGCTTTATTTTCCTCATACGAATGGGATTTAAACCTAATATAACAATAATCTACATCCAATTCGTTCCCAGGACTGCTTATTACTCTGTTGCCAAAGAAGGAGAAGAAATATGTCTATGGTGCCAGGAGAGAACGAATATGATATCTATGTTTACCTTAAATAAGGTTTATTAACTAATGCCATGTGAATCTTTTCGTGTTTGTTAAGAGTTAAGTATGTTTAAGAAAAAGTGAGATTAAGGAATTTTATGATACAGAATAAAACAGAGGATTAGTCTCTTTTACGGTCTCTTACCCCCTCCCCCCCCCCAGAAAAAAAAAGAAAACGTGAAAATGGTTGTTAATGTATTTGATTTTTGTTATACGGAAATTTACATTTTTTTTCAGCTGTCTTCTTTCTTAATTGTCCACTTTTTCTCTTGTTTACATTTTTTAAGTTTGTTAATGTGCTCTGCTTTCATTAAGAAATCTCTGTTGTTCTTTGAACCACATTTACTTATGTTCACATTTTTTTTCCAGTCTAATGATAGCTTGACGTTTTGTTATGTTCCAGTAGATATTATATGATGATGTATTTTTTCCCTTTAATCAAATTCTTTCTCTTTCTCCTTTTCTTTTCTTCTCCATCTCCATTTCTTTTTCTTCGTCTCTTCCTTATTTTCTTTTCTACTCCATCTCTTCTCTTCTTCATCTCTTCCTCATTTTCTTTTCTTCTACATCTCTTATCATTCTTCTTTTTCATCTCCCTCTTCTCCTCCTCTCCCCTTCCCTTTCTCTCACCCTCCTCCTCTTCCTCCATTTCCCCTCCCCTTCTCGTCCTCCTTCTTTCCCATCTCTCCTCCTACCCTCCGTCCCTCTCTCCTTCTCCTTCTTCTCCTTCTTCTTCTTCCTCCCCTACTCCTCCCTCCCTTCCCTCCCTCCTCCCCTTCCTCGTCCTTCTCCTCCCCTACTTCTCTTCCCCTTCCTCGTCCCCCTCTCTTTCCATCTCTTCCTAAATCTTCGTGGCGAGATTTCCTTTCCCTATATCATACATTTAGACCAGGATCAGGATCAGGCTTAGGGAAAGGCTAACGAACCATGTGGTATAACCATTAACACACCTTTTAATGGCGTCCATTTTTTTTCTTTTTGTTTAGGTGGGTTGGTTGAAATGATAATTAAAAATAAATAAGTATCCTTATTGGGTTGAAGTGATATTTGATGTTTTTTGCCCTACAAAATAGATTAGAGAATGATTCCAGAATTACTCTTAAAATTCGTGTACACTTTGACCTTTGCTTTCGCGCCAAAAATCGTTAGACAGGATGCTGCGTCCGCGTCTCGACTTACAAAATCCCCGCGAAAAAAGAGAAAGAAAGAAAGAAGGAAAAAAGATATATGCGCATTCGCAATTGAAATCGTCATTCTTAATTATATCAAACCCCAACAGAACACATTTCGCCAAAATAAAAGTCAAAATCCACAAAACGTTCAAATCGTCTATCAGTTTCCGAAGCCACGCGTGTAATGAATCGGGAAATTGACAAAGCCCATTTTTCATTTAGAGGCTGAACGGAATATGATTTGCGGGATGACTGCGTGGTGGAATTTAAGCAGGTTCGTCGAGGGGAGGAGGAGGGTTCAGTGCGCAAAATATTTCTCTCTGTCTGGCGGCATTATACCTTCAGGATCCCTTTGTTTGCCCGCGATCTCTGACTTTCCCCGAACGAGCAGGGATCATTATGATAAACGCGGAAGAGAGACATGAAAGAGAATGGATTATCATTTCCACAAATCAGTATGAAAACCTTATAGTTACAGTAAAAAGGCATTCATGGAGAAAGAGTGAACAAAGAATTCGAAATACTCATAACATATTCTTTTGAAATTAACTATTCTGTGACACATTTTAGCAGCACTTTTAGAAATATAAAAAATGGAATTCTTGAGCCTAAAACAATAGAAGATAAACTGCCCAGGGAAAGGGGGTAAACATGCATGCAGCCATTCAATCATTCATTCATACATAAATACATACAAAAAAACAAAAAACAAAAACAAAAACTCATGTTCTTTTGTATCCGCCCAAAACAAAACAATGATGAAACCTTCCTGTTTATCCTCGGTACGCATTTATACTCGGAGGCTAACAGTCCATATTTTACCACAAAGACAAACAAACATTTATCAGACGAAAAGGATATTACTAACGGCTGGATAACCTAAGAACCGCAAGAAATTCAACATTTGCGGATTTACCTTGATTTGGCTTTGCATTCACACTTTACAACATTCTACCTCATTTATTTGTTTTAACCATTTAGCCATTTTCAATACTCTTACTTCTCTACCTCCCCTTCTGGTTACAATCCAGCATAATGTATATCCCATGAGCATATTTACAACGCATGAGATTAATCAAGAGAATGCATAAAATTTTAAACGAAATTAGACGCGAAATATTTCATCTGTGAAATAAACTGATAATTCAAAGCGTAAATCGGGGAACAGGGTGGTGGCAATACCCCTGAATATAATGAAAACGTTGATTCATGTTATCATATTTTTCTTTAATTCAACGGAAGAACTTCAGGCTATTAATGAATAGTGCTATAAATATGTCGAACATGAATGTTTTATAGTTTTTGAATTTATATTTTTATGAGAAGGATTTAAAAAGAATTCATATTGAAAGAAATAAAGAATT
>NC_091575.1:22439510-22447010 GCF_042767895.1 Penaeus vannamei
TATACAAGATGATATATATTATATAATATAATAGATAATATATACAAGAGCATAGAGGAGGGTACATCTACAATGGAGTGTATAAGGAGGCTGTTAGATATACACGGAGGCATCCCACTAGTGTACACAGAAGCCCGGGAGTGTATATGGAGGCTCTCACGTGTACTAAGAGGCCCTCAAATGTATATAGAGGCCTGTCGCAAGTGTACATAGAGGCCCGCAATTGTACATAAAGGCCTCCAAGTGTACACAGAGGCCCTCAAATGTATATAGAGGCCCGCGGGTGCATATGGAAGCCTCTCGCAAATATCCATAGAGGAGGGAAGTGGGGAGGAGGGATGGAGAGAGGGAGAGGGAGAGAGAAGGAAGAATGAATAATGGAAGGAAAGAGGAGAACGAGTGGGGAAGGGGGAGGAGGGAAAGAGGGGAGAGGGAGGGAGCATGTACGCAGGTATATATAGAAGCCTGCAAGTGTACACATAGGCCCGAAAGTGTACACAGACGTCCACAGGTGTATATAGAGGCCTCCCGCAAGTCCACATAGAGGCCCACAAGCATGCAAAACCCTACAGACCTAAGCAAGTACACAGAACCTTTCACACATCAAGAAAAGAGAATATCCGAACACACACACACAATTTCACGACGCCAAGAGAAACACCCAGACGACCAGACGCGCACACGAAACCACAAACTCATTAATGCACAGACAGCCGCAGTCCCAAAAGACACACACAGCTGTAATTAAGACGGATGTACATATACATAAGCACGCACTGTACATGCATACGTCCTGCCTTTAGCTATGTAGACTCGCTCGTTCGCAGTCAGTACAGGACACTTTGTCTCGTCTTGCGTCTTCTTCTCATGTTCTGTTGTCTTGATATCACTTTTTTTTATATTTGTCCTGTTTTTTTTTTATTCGTATATAGCTGGTATATTCAAATGCCGTTATTCTTCATAATGGAATATGACAGTGCTAAGACAGGTTGACTACAGTGTGTTTGTATGTGTATGCACTTCATGTATATGTTTATGTGTATGGGTATAGGTGTTGATTGAAAAAAAGAAAAAGAAAAAGAAGACATAAAAATACACAGAAACCCACAGATCCCCTAAACACACACTCACACACACACACACGCGCACACAACCCCCCCCCCCCAAACACACACACAAAACCCAACAAATTTACACGGAAACCCACAGACCCAAACATACACACACAGGAAGCCACCACCGAACCCAAAGCCACAGTCACAGTGCCCTTTACATTTCCTCTCTCCTGCAACGGCCGCTATCACCAAGAAAGAAGAGAAGTGCTTCAGATCTGCACAATGCACATGATGTTGCAATAATTCTGTTCTCTCAACTTCCCCCCGTAATTATGTCAGGCAACGGACTTACAGCTGCCATTCCTCTTGCCTGTGTTCGCAAACTTGCCCAAAGGCTTCGGCAGATATTTTCGAATTCCTTGCTGTACCATTTCTTCCGTGTTGTTGTTGTGCGCATTTCCTTCCTTTTGTTTTGTTTTCCTTCGTTTTCTTTGCGTTTCTTTTTATATTCTTATTTTGTTTAGAAACTGAGAAAAAAAAATATGCGAAAAGTTGATATGAACGTAATTTTAATGATGTTAATATAACGTAATTAATAAAGTTGATATGGCGTAATGTTCACGATAAAGATAATAATAATGATAACGATAACAATGAAAACAGCAATAACAGCAGCAATTACAACTATGATAATAGCAATAATAATAATGATGATGATAGCAATGGTGCTGATAATGATAATGATAATAATAATTTGACAATAATAATAATAGTAATGATAATAACAGTTTGACAATAATAATAATAGTAATGATAATAATAACAGTAACAACAGTAATAATAGTGACAATAATAATGATAATAATAATAATAGTAGTAGCAACAATAATGACAACAATGGTAATGGTGATAATGATATTAATGATCTTGATAGTTGATAATAACGGTATTACTGATGATAACAACAAGGATAATGAAAGCTACTGTAAATGATATAAATTAATTCGTTACTGCTATCAATAACAACAGAAATTCATCTATTGTCTATCTTTATTGTCTATCGCCAGAATTCGGTCCTTTGTCAATTGCATAGCAACTCTCACCGGGTGTTCCACTCAGAAGATGAAAGGGAAGAGAAGAAAAAGAAAGAAAGGAAGAAAATAGAGAGAAAATAACGAAAGACAAGAAACAGAAGTAAGGAGAAACATTCCCGGTGAGAATAAACAAAACCCGAAAGAGCACCTCATTCGTAAACATAAAAAAACAAAAACACACACACACACAAGAAATGGAGGAAGAGGAAGAAGAAAAGAAGAAGACAATAAATAGGGTAAAAAAACGAAGAAAAGAAAGCAAAAAAGAAGAAGAAAAAGATAAGTGACAAGAGAAGGAGGAGGAGAAGGAAGAAGAAGACGAAGACAAAAAAAGAAAAGAGTAAAAAATTCGAAGATAAGCAAAAGCAAAAAATAGAAGAAGACGAAAAAAGGGAAGAGAAAAAGAAAAAGAAAATATATCTCAATACCCGCCATGCCTCCCCTCGCCCTGTTGCCAGTTAAAACACAAGAGGCAATACGTTTTAGAAGATTTACAAGCTACGTTACAAATATTGGAACTTTTTTCACTTGCACCTTGTTTCGCTAATTTCGACACATCGCTTATTTTCCCTTTTTGGTTCTTCTGTGTTTGTCTTTCTTTTAGGTGAGGGATGTGAAAAGAGGGAGAGAGGGAGAGGGGAAGAGGGAGAGAGGAAGAGGGGAAGAGGGATAAGGAGAGAGGGATAGGAGGAAGAGAGGAGGGAAAGAAGGAAGGAGGGAAAGAAGGAAGGAGGGATGGAGAGAGAGGGAAGGGGAAAGGGGAGGATGATGAGAGGAAGAGGGGATAGGAGGAAGGGAGGAGGGAAAGAAGGAAGGAGGGAAGTTCTTCTGTGTTTGCCTTTCTTTAGGTGAGGGATGTGAAAAGAGGGAGAGAGGGAGAGAGGAAGAGGGGAAGAGGGATAAGGAGAGAGGGATAGGAGGAAGAGAGGAGGGAAAGAAGGAAGGAGGGAAAGAAGGAAGGAGGGATGGAGAGAGAGGGAAGGGGAAAGGGGAGGATGATGAGAGGAAGAGGGGATAGGAGGAAGGGAGGAGGGAAAGGAAGGAGGGAAGTGGGAGGGGAGGATGGAAGAACAAGATAGGGAGGGGAAAGGGGAGAGGGATAGAAGGAAGGGAAGAGGGAAAGAAGGAGGGAGGAAGGAGGAAAGTGGGAAGGAGAGAGGGAGAGAGAAGGAAGAGTGAATGAATGAATTAGGGAAGCAAGGAAAGAGGGGAGAGAGAGGGAAAGAAGAGGGAGGGAAAGAGGGGAAAAGGGAAGGAATGAAGGAGGGGAAAGGGAAAGGAAGGGAGAAGTAGGGAAAGCGGGAGTAAAGGAGGAAGAAGAAAAGGACGAAGAAAGGAGGGAGAGAAAGAGGGAGAGCGGGAGTGGGAAAGGGAAAAGGAAGGAAAGAGGGGAGTGGGAGGGGAAGGAGGAAAGAGGGAGAGAGGGTGGGGAAGGGAGGGAGGGAAAGGGAGGAAGAGAGGACGAAGGAGGAAGGAAGGGAGAAGGAAAGAGAGGAAAAAGCGGATGGCAAATGACAAGAGAGAGGTAGGAGGACGAAAGAGGGAAAGGGGAGTAGAAGGGGAGAAAGAGAAAGGAAAGGAAGTACAAAAAACAATAAATAAATAAATAAATAAAAATAGAAAGTTAAGAAAATAAAGGAAGGGGAAGAGAAAGAGGGGGAGAGGGAGTAAAAGAAAATTAAAGGTAAGGAGAGGGGGGAACAGAATGGAGGGAATAGGGAAATAGAATGAAAAGAAAAACAAAAACGGGAAGATCGGGAAAGGATGGACGGAGTGATAAAAGAAAGGAAAAAGAAAAGGGAGGGGAGAGGGGAATATGCTAGGAGGCCTTACGAGCAGTCTCACGCCTTTTTTTTAAATTTTTTTACCTGACGAAGCGAAGGGTCTAGGAGGTTCCAGACCAGAGGAGGAGACAACAACGCATTTTGCACTACCACTGAGTTCGAGATTCGTGGTTTTGCTTTCTGTCTCAAACTACGGATGTACACTATTCCCCACAGTCTTAATTTTCGGTGGGATTTGTTGTTCTTGACTGTGACTGTTCATTGGGATTTGTTGTTCTTGACTGTGACTGTTCATTGAGATTTGTTGTACTGGAGTGATTGTACATTTTTTTGGTCTGTATAGTGACGATATATAGCGTTGATAATGATTGATAATGATCGGTTATGATTTTGATTGATGAGAATGATGATGATGATGGTGATGATGATAATGATGGTGATGGTGATCATGATGATCATGATGATGATGATGATGGTGATGGCGAAGATGATGATAATGATGATAAGGATGGTGATGATGAAAATCATGATGATGGGAAGATAGGAGAATGGGAAGAGGGAAGGAGAGGGAAGGAAGGAAGGGTAAAGTGGACAGGAGAGAGAGGGGAAAGGAGAGGGGAGTCAAGAAGAGAGAGGGAGGGAAGGAGAATGGGAAGGAGAGGGGAGTCAAGAAGAGAGAGTGAGGGAAGGAGAATGGGAAGGAGGACGGAGAGAGAGAGAAGGAAGGGGAAAGTGGACAGAAGAGAGAAGAGAAGAAGGGTGGCAAAAGGGAAGGACTTTGACATGTTATAGTAAGGCTTGTTGACTTTACAAAATTAAATTCTTTGGGGTCCGTGAAAAGGGAGAGAGAGAGAGAGAGAGAGAGAGAGAGAGAGAGAGACAGACAGAGAGACAGATAGACAGATATATATATATATATAGAGAGAGAGAGAGAGAGAGAGAGAGAGAGAGAGAGAGAGACAGAGAGACAGAGAGATAGAGAGAGAGAAAGAGAGAGAGGGGAGGGAGGGGGAGAAGGGAGAAGAGAAGAAGAGAGAAGAGAGAGAGGGAGAGGGGAGAAGGAAAGGAGAGAGAGAAGGACAAATAGACAGAGAAAGAGAGAGAGAGAGAGAGAGAGAGAGAGAGAAAGGAAGAGAGAGAGAGAGAGAGAGGGAGAGAGATAGAGAGAGAGAAAGAAAGAGAGAGAGAAAGAGAGAAAGAGAGAAAGAGAGAGAGAGAGAGAGAGAGAGAGAGAGAGAGAGAGAGAGAGAGAGAGAGAGAGAGAGAGAGAGAGAGAGACAGACAGAGAGAGAGAGGGGGGGGGGAGAGAGGTGGGGAAAGATAGAGAGGGAGAGAGGCTAGAGAGGGAGAGGGACACGGAGACAGACGGAGAGGGAGAGGGAGAATGAGGAGAGAGAGAGAGGAGAGGAAGAATGAGGGAGAGGGAGAGAGAAAGAAAGAGAGGGGGAGGGAAAGAGAAGAGAAGAGAGAGAGAGAGAGAGAGAGAGAGAGAGAGAGAGAGAGAGAGAGAGAGAGAGAGAGAGAGAGAGAGAGAGAGAGAGAGAGAGAGAGATGGATAGATAAATGGATACATAGATAGCTAAAGAGAGAGAGAGAGAAAGAGAGAGAAAGAGAAAGAGAGAGAGAGAGAGAGAGAGAGAGAGAGAGAGAGAGAGAGAGAGAGAGAGAGAGAGAGAGAGAGAGAGAGAGAGAGAGAGAGAGAAAGAGAGAGTGAGAGAGGGAGAGAGAGAAAAGGAACGAGCATAAGAGCAAGGGGTTCTCATTTCAGTCTTTCATCCAAGCAAACCCTCTGCTATATTGCGCCTCAGCTGCAGCCGAAGAGCAGGTGCGCTATGCTTAAAGAACTATGGGATGTTTATGACGCTTTTTACTTTTGGTTTTATCATTATTATCTTCTTCTTTTTTCTTATTTATATTGCGTTTTTGTTTTTGTTTATGTTATTATTGTTTATACCTTTCTTATCATTACTACTGCAGATAGTAATAAGAACAAAAACAGCAAGAACAACAACAGTAATGATGATAATGATGACAATAACAGTGATAATACTACAACTACCACTACTACTAATGATAATGATAATAATAGTGATGATGATGATGATGATGGTGATATCAATGATCATAATAATAATGATAATAACAATAATCATAATGATGATAATGACGATAATAATAGCAATAATAATGTATAAAAGTAATAACCATGTTAATAACAATAATAATGATAATGACGATACCGATATTGATAAAAATGAAAATGATAATGATGATAATAATGAAAATGATAATGATGATAATAATGATAATCATTATGAATATCATAACACTCTTATTATTATCATTATCCTTATTATCATGATAATAATGATAATAATAATGATAATTATTAATATTATCATTATTATTATCATCATCATTAACACCATCACCATTATCATTATTGTTATCGTTGCCAACCATGTTTTTGCTGTTATTGTCAAAATTCCTTAGAGATATGACGTGTTCAATAATTTCATCACATTCATGACATAAGCTATATTTTTGGGGGGTTCGCTTCGTCTCTAATGATCTCCCTCCGCTAATTCGTTGTAGCGAGGCTCTGATCGTGTGAGAAAACCTGCGATGATAAATTCTTCTGTTTTCTCAGACTAGTTGGCATTTCTCAGCCGGTGAATGAGTGCCTTGCTTATCCACGTCTGCTTTGTTGAGTCTTTCGGGACATTGCCTATGCATTGTTGTTGTTGTTGTTGTTGTTGTTGTTGTAATTATTATTATTATTATTTTTATTATTATTATTATTGTTATTATTTTATTATTATTATTATCATTATTATTATTATTATTATTATTATTATTATTATTATTATTATTATTATTATTATTATTATTATTATTATTATTATTATTATTATTATTATCATTATTATTGTTATTATATGAATTGCTAGCTGGATGAAGCTCCCCTCCTCAAAAAAAAAAAAAAAAAAAAAAAAAGATAAATAAACAAAAGAAAAGAGAAATCAACGATAAAACAAATAATTCATAAACAACATCAATGTATGCAAAATAGACGAATAAAAAAAAGAAAACAAAATCAAAGAAGACAAAAAAAAAAAAAAAAAAATCCTTTCGTTATAAAATGACAGATGGGAAAAAGTATGACCGAACAAGGCAACAGAAAGAGCTGCTTTCACGCCAGGCTCTGTGTGTTCCCTCTTTATTTACAGCATAAATTGAGCTTACTTACTTTTTTCTTTCTTTCTTTCCCTCTTTCTTTGTTTATTAACTCATCTTAGTCTAATGAAAGAAAATATGATGATATAGATATAGATGTACCCGTATTGTTAGTCCATGGAGAGAATTTCTCATAGTTTCTTATAATTTATAAATCAGTCTTTTGTTAATATAAGTGTCGCTTACTCTCCGCTGAGTAACAGGGACACGTATATCACCCTCTCATGTTTATCTGTTTATCTGTTTCCCTTTGTTATTACATGTATGTATGTATGTATGTATGTATGTATGTATGTATGCATGTATGTATGTATGTATGTATGTATGTAT
>NC_091575.1:22462171-22464671 GCF_042767895.1 Penaeus vannamei
TTTTTCTTCGTCGTACTCTTCTCCTTCTTCTTCTTCCTGATTTTTGTCTTTTTCCTCGTCTTCCTCTTCCTTCTTGTTCTCCTCTTCTTCTTCTTCTTCCTCGCCGTCCTCCTCCACTTCGTCTTCTTCCTAATCCTTGTCTTTTTCCTCGTCCTCCTCTTCCTTCTTGTCTTTTTCCTCGTCCTCCTCTTCCTTCTTGTCTTTTTCCTCGTCCTCCTAATCGTCGTCCTTCTTCTCGTTTTTCCTCCTCCTCCTCTTCTTCTTCCTCGCTCTCCTCCTCCTCCTCTTCTTCTTCCCAATTCTCGTCTTCCTCGCCCTCCTGTTCCTTTCTTGTCTTTTTCCTCGTCCTCCTCTTCCTCCTAGTCGTCTTCGCCCTCTTCCTCTTCCTCTTAATTTCGTCCGCTTCCTCTTCGCCGACTTCCTCTTTCTCGTCCTGTTTCCCGCCATCCCCTTCTTCCTCTTCCTCCTCCCTTTCTTCTTCTTCCTCCTCCTCCTCACCTTCTTCCTCTTCCTCCTCCCTTTCTTCCTCTTCCTCCTCCTATTCACCTTCTTCCTCTTCCTCTTCCTCCTCCTCCTCACCTTCTTCCTCCCCCTCACCTTCTCTCTCCTTTCCCTTCTCTTCCTCTTCCTCTTCCTCCTCCTCCTCACCTTCTTCCTCTTCCTCCTCCTCCTCACCTTCTTCCTCTTCCTCCTCCTCCTCATCTTCTCTTCCTTCTCTTCATCTTCCTTTGAACTTTGATATGGGAAATGGACAATAAAAAAAAGAAAGAAAAAAAGGGTTCTTGTTTTTAACGATATTTCTCTCTCTCTCCCTCACTCTCACCTCTCTCTCTCTCTCTCTCTCTCTCTCTCTCTCTCTCTGTCTCTCTCTCTCTCTCTCTCTCTCTCTCTCTCTCTCTCTCTCTCTCTCTCTCTCTCTTTCTCTCTCTCTCTCTCTCTCTCTCTTCACACACACACACACACACACACACACACACACACACACACACACACACACACACACACATACACACACACACACACACACACACACACTTAGATAAACACACACACACACACACACACACACGTGCACACACGTATCCCAAAGCCCCCCCCGCCCCCCAAAAAAAAAGAAAAAAAAAATGCACTCCACGAATTCGCTAAAGTTTCAGCCAAAAGGAATTACATCTTTCTGTTCTTACATTGCAGAGGAATTTCCATGGATGTTGCAGATGCCTCTGTTTCTTCATTTCCTTCTCCTTCTTCTTCTTAAGGTCTTTAATTTTCGTGTTTGTCTTGCGCGTAAATTCTTGTTTCTTGGGGGTATGTGTGCAAAGTGTGTTTATGTTGCATTTCTCCACTTTCTGTTGTTTTTGCGATTCTTCTCTGTTTTTTTTTTATTTGCTTCCATTGCTGTTCATTTAGTGTTACTGCTGTTTATATACTGTTATTGTTGTTTATTTACTTTATTGACTCCTACTGTTTATTTACTGTTATTGCTGTTTCTTTACTGTTATTGTTGTTTATTTGCTTTTGTTATTGTTTATTTACTGCTACTGATGTTTATTTACTGTTATTACTGTTTATTTTCTGTTATTGCTGTTAATTTACTGTTATTACTGTATACTTACTGTTATTGCTGTTGATTTACTGTTTATTTACCGTTTTTACTCTTTATTTACTGTCATTACTATTAATTTTCCTTTATTACGTTTATTTATCGTTACAACTGCTTGTTTACTGTTATTACTATTTATTTACTGTTGTTGCTGTTTATTTGCTATTAGTGTTTATTTACTATTATTACTGATTATTTACTGTTGTTACTGTTTATTTACACTTATTACTGCTTATTTACTGTTTTTGCTGTTTATTTAGTATTGCTGTCAATTGACTATTATTACTGCTGATTTACTGTTATTGTTGTTCATTTGCTGTTGCTGTTTATTTGTTTATTTGCTGTTATTGCGGGTTATTTATTGTTATTACTGTTAATTTATTGTTATTGCTTTTTTCTACTGTTATTCTTTTTATTTACCCTTATTATTGTTTATCAATTTCACTACTGTTTATTTACTGTTACTGCTGTTTGTTTACTGCTATTCCTGTTACTATTATTCCTGTTTACTGTTTTTGCTGTATTTTCTAAATGTCATTGTTGTTTATTTACTGATATTTATATTTATATACTGTTCTTCCTGTTTTTTGCTCTCATTACTGTTAATTTACTGTTTTTGCTGTTTATATGCTGTTATTACTGTTTTTATCCTCTCAATTGCTATTTAAAGTGATTAATGTATCATCAGTGTATTATTAGGGTAATGTTGAAATGATAACAAAATCCCATTTCTGATTTTGTAATGATCTATTCACAGCAATTTGGTGATTCACTACTCCAAATTGGCCATCATCATATTCCATTACTATAACGACTAAAACTACCGTGCTTATATAACTCCGGTAAGTTAGGCCTAGTTCAGAGCCGCCATCTTGGATAGAAGCTGAACATTTACTCTCA
>NC_091575.1:22472171-22474671 GCF_042767895.1 Penaeus vannamei
CCGCAATCCCTCACACGTCAGCTGAGACATATTCCCTGTCAGGCCGAGCCGCAGCTGACCTACAAATTAACAAAGGAAAAAAAGGAGAATTTACTGATACGAATTTCTTCTCTTTCGGTGTTGTGAATTCGTCTGCGAAACACACTTACACGTATGTACACATAGGGGTAAGTGCACATACGTACGTGAAGTTAGACAAACCATCGGACATACAGAAACGTAAATAGAGAACTAATACAATCACATACGCACACACAGACACAGATACAGACACAGACACACACACGCACACACACACACACACACAGACACACACACGCACACACACACACACACACACACACACACACACACACACACACATACACACACACACACACACACACACACACACACACTCACACACACACAGAGACAAAAGCAAACTCAGACATACACACAAAGAACAACAAATGAAAGGAAAGTTATCTGAATGTTCACGAAAGAAAAATAGAATAAGATTATGGTGAAGGGAAGTGAAGGATGGGGGGTGGGGGGGCGAGGGGGGGAGGGAGGAAGAATAAGGTGGAAAAAAGAAAGAGAAAGAAGAGGAATGTACAAATTGAATAAGAAAGGAAAGAAAAGACAGCGAAACAAAGAGAACAAAACGTGGAAAGTATATATATATATATATATATATATATATATATATATATATATATATATATATATATATATATATATATATATATATATGCATATATATATATATATATATATATATATATATATATATATATATATAGATATATACATATATATGCATATGCATATATATATATATATATATATATATATATATATATATATATATACAATATATATATACATATATATACAAAATATATATATATATATATATATATATATATAGATATATATATATATATATGTATATATATATATATATATATATATATATATATATATATATATATATATATATATTTAGATATATATATATATAAATATATATGTATATGTATATATATATATATATATATATATATATATATATATATGTATGTATATATATATATATATATATATACATATATATATATATATATATATATATATATATATATATATATATATATATGTATATACATATAAACACATACCACACACACACACGCACACACACAAACTTACACACACACACACACACACTCAAAGGGAGATGGCGGAGAAGTGAGAACAAGGAGGCGCGGAAGAGGGGGCAGAAGAGGGGAAAGGAGGAGGAGGAAAAGAAGAAGAAGAGGGGAAAGGAGGAGGAGGAGGGGAAATTCCCGGAACTGGCCGAAGATGCTGTGGGCGAAGGCAAATACGATTCCTCGCAAGACAACAGTCACGTAAACACAGAGGGCGCCGCCACGCACGGGGAATGTGAGAGGAACGGATAAACGTCTTGGCCTTAGGCGGTGGAGAGGGGGGTGGAGGGGGTGGAGAGGGAGGGAGGAGAGACTAAAGAGAGGGGGATATAGAGAAGGGGAGAGGGGGTAAGGGAGGTTATAGATAGGGGAAGGGGGCTAAGGAGAGGGGGTGGAGAGAGGGGAAAGGGAGACAGAGGGGTCTGAGAGGGGTTGAAGGAAGGGGAGGAGGTGAGAGGGGGGAATTGGAAGAAGGAAGAAGAGAGAGGGGATGGAGAGACAGGGAAGGAGGCAGAGAGGGTGGAGAGAGAGGGGAAAGGGGAAAGAGGATGGTGGGGTGATAAGAGGAAAGAGAAGGGAATGGGAGTGGGCAGCATGGGAGGGTGGAGAGAGAGCGTGAGAGGGGATAGAAGGGGGGATGGAAGGAGGGGATGGAAGGAGGGGGAGGGGGCTGAGAGAGGGGGTGGAAGGAGGGGAGGGGGCTGAGAGAGGAAGAGGGCTGAGAGGGGGTGGAAGGAGGGATTGAGAGGGGTGGAAGGAAGAGACGGGAGCGAAAGGAGATTAAGAAACGGAGAGAGAGAGAAAAGCGGATGGAGAAGTGATGGAAAAAGAAGCGGGGGGCTAAAGGAGGGGTGGAAGGATGGGGAGGGATTGGTAGGCCAAGGGAGGAGACAGAGAGGGGGTGGAAAGAGGACGAGGAGGGAGGCGGAGAGGAAGTGGAAGAGGGAACGGAGACGGGGGCAGGGGGTGGGGGAGGAGGAGGTGGAACGGGAGGCAGAAAAAGGGAGAGAAGGAGGAGGGAAAGGGCCTGATGGAAGGGAGAGGGGGTGGAAGGGATGGAGTGGGCGATGAGGGAAGCTGGGAGAGAGGGCGAGGAGAGAAGAGGAGAGGGAGGAAGGAGGAGAGGGAGAGTGGGCGAGGAGGAGAGGGGGCGAGGGAGAGGGGGATAGGGGAGAGAGAAGGGAGAAGGGAGAGGGCGGCGAGAGAGGAGGAGGAGAGGGGAGAGGGGGCGAGGGAGAGAGGAGGGCGAGGGAGAGGGAGCGAGGGAGAGAGGAGAGGGCGAGGAGAGGAGGAGAGGAGGAGGGAGA
>NC_091575.1:22487171-22492171 GCF_042767895.1 Penaeus vannamei
ATATATAATATATATATATATATATATATATATATATATATATATACATATATATGTGTGCGTGTGTGTGTGTGTGTGTGTGTGTGTGTGTGTGTGTGTGTGTGTGTGTGTGTGTGTGTGTGTGTGTGTGTGTGTGTGTGTGTGTCTGTGTGTGTATGTATGTATGTATGTATGTTGAATGCATGCACAGAATGTGTTTGTTGCGTTTAACAGGCAATATCTCAGATAACATTCCCCAAAACCGAGTCAGTATAGATTAGTCTCCATAAATCTAGGACCGAGAGACTCACAAGTTGTCGAGTTTTCTATACATGGAGATTAAACACGAAAATCTTCAGTCCCCCCCCCTCGCCCCCCTTCCACGGACACTTCTCTCCCTCCTTCCTCCCTCCTCCTCCTTCTTTCTTTAGTGGAAACTTTCCCATCGCTTCTTAAATAAATCCTACTTAATCTGAAAAGTTTCCAGGAGTTGGCACAAGCGTCTCGACAGAGTATCTCATATTTCAGCCCAGAAACTTCATCATCTTAGACACCCCGATGCAAATTTGCCCCCAAGACGATATATTAGTCCCCCCACCCCCCCACCCCCCACTCTCCGCTTCACGACCACATGCGCGGGCGATGCAGTGATATCGAGGGAGCTTCGGAGGGCAACACTTCATCGGCCACAATGGTTACCGGCGATTTTTTTTTTTTTTTTAATCTTTCGGTGAATTCTGGTTTCCGTTTGAGATTCGCGGAATGGAAACCCTTGCAAATTTGCCCCCAAGACAATATATTAGCCCCCTCCCCCCCACACACACACACCTTCACCACCACATACGCGCGAAATGCAGTGATATCGAGGGAGCTTCGGAGGGAAACACTTCAACGGCCACAATGGCTACCGTCGATTCATTTGTCTTTCAGTTAATTCTAGTTTCCGTTTGAGATTCGCGGAATGGAAACCCTTGCAAATTTGCCCCCAAGACGATATATATGTCTTCCCCCCCCCCCCCCCCAACCTTCGCGACCATATGCGCGCGCAATGCAGTGATATCGAGGGAGCTTCGGAGGGCAACACTTCATCGGCCACAATGCTTACCGTCTATTCATTTGTCTTTCAGTTAATTCTAGTTTCCGTTTGAGATTCGCGGTATAGAAACCCCTCGTCGGTGTGTTTCGCGTTTGATCGGATCATGTAGTTGTCAGCGGATAGGTACGTAGTTATTGATATTAATTGAGGATAATGTGGATTATATGGGATGGTAGATGTATGGAGTGGTGTTGTGTGTGTGTGTGTGTGTGTGTGTGTGTGTGTGTGTGTGTGTGTGTGTGTGTGTGTGTGTGTGTGTGTGTGTGTGTGTGTGTGTGTGTGAGTGTGTGTGTGTGTGTGTATGTGTGTGTGTACGCCCATTTTATTCATTCCCTTCGCTGTAGGGTTAGTTAGCAAATTAATAAAAAAAAGAAAGAAAAAAAAAATGGTTAGGGTTAGAGTCCTTTATTTGAAGCGTTTCAAATTTTCGAACACAGGTCCCTCATCAGCATTCTTCACATCAGCGAGGAAAATCCAGAATTCCACGAGTGTTGTTCCTTCCATAAAGTTTAAAATAAAAAAAGGAGAAACGTAGGCATAATTTTGTTAATCGCAGTTCACTTTCAACGATAATGAGAGTCTTTACATCCAGCGATCTGTTTTGCTTTCGAAATGTAACCAAGTTGTTGAGCATAATCCCTGTCTGTATTCTGGATCATTTACACTTTGTTTACAGTCGGAAAACAACAACAACAACAAATGAAAGAAAACTAATGCCCTCCACACCAGGAAATTAAACCGAATTAACCTACGTACCGGGTAATACTATATATTTCACAAGTATATACATTTTACGTCATCACATATGCTTATGTGCAGTGTGAAAAAACTTCTGACTTACACTTGAAATTCAACTTACGAAAGAAAACTTATTCCCTCCATACCAGGAAATTAAACCGAATTAAGCTACGTACAAGGTAATACTGTATATTTCACAAGTGTATGCATTTTACGATATTACATAAGGTTATTACATTCGATTTTGTCAAATGTTTATTGTGTTTGTTTTTCTTTTCACCTTTCTTTGTGTAAACGTTTTGTTTGCAGTATGTGGAAAAAACACTAAGACAGTTAAAATTTTACTTACAAGAGATACAACAAAAGTTACACAGCACATGTCATACCTGTGCCCGATTGTAATTAAATGCTTTTGTGTAATATCATAGCGCTACGTAGCCTAGGGGGGAGTGCGTGTCATGCAATATCCAATTCCTAGTATATTGTCTCAATAACAATGAACGTGTAAGTGCTTCTTGATTCATGAGCGGCGCGGCTAGCATCTTCCATTGAATTTTAGGTTATTGGACAGTTCGTTCACGCAAACACAAAAGAACCAGCTGATAATCCACAGGCACATCCTTAATTAGCATACTTAGTGAGCGCATATCCAAGCACAGTATGGAAAGCTGGAAGGCTATGAGCATTAGTGAGCATTAGATGATCGCGGAGTCAACAATGCAGGTCACGATTTGGCAGTGTGCCGCTCCCTACCTCGGTGAACTCGTGGGTCTTCCATCAATTCGCGCACACACACACATACATATACAGGCACAGGCACACGCACACGCACATTAACACGCACATATACACATACACTCTCACTCTAACTCACACTCATTCACTCACTCACTCACTCTCTCACTCTCTCACTCACTCACTCACTCACTCCCTCACTCCCTCACTCGCACGCCCACGCCCACACACACACACACACGCACACGCACACACACACACACACACACACACACACACACACACACACACACACACACACACACACAGACACACACACACACACACACACACACACACACACACACACTCACACACTCACACTTACACCCCCCCCCCCACACACACACACAATCACACAGAACACAAGTTTCAAACGGATTTGGATAGAGCAAGCTAATATAAATGACAAAAAGAATCACACTTTGAAATCCATTGCGGTTTAGATAGTTACATTTACTAGTTTTTATTTAGATGTGCATTTACGATTTAGTGTTATCAATATCAATAAATCAAGACAATTAAAGTCCTAGTGATGTTGGATTAAAAGCGGGAGATCTGTGGATATATGTCTACCTATTTATTTATTAATCTGTGTTTGTATATGTACATTTATATATACATACAGAAATATACAGATATACAAATACATGCGTGTATATGACGGGTTTATTAAAGGAGGAAAGAATCTTTTATGGTGAATGTTAATAGATTTTGTTTTCACAGTAAAATAATTTTGCGTAGCGTAATATAAGAAACAAGTAAATGGAATAATCTTTCTGTACAATTTAGCGTACTAATCGTTCCAAGAACAAAAAAAGGAAAGGAAAAAAGAAAAAAGAAAAATCGAAAGAGAAAAAAGGAAAGAAAAGTAGAAAGAAAAAAGAAAGAAAAATAAATAAAGAAGAAAGAAAGAGAAATAAATAAATAAAGAAGAAAGAAAATGAATAAATACAAAAAAAAGAAAGAAAAATAAATAAGGAAGAAAGAAAGAAAAATAAATAAAGAGAAGAAAGAAAGAAAAATAAACAAATAAAGAAGAAAGAGACAAAAAGAGATAAATAAATAAAGAAAGAAAAATAAATAAAGAAGAAAGGAAAATGAATAAATAAAGAAGAAAGAAAGAAAAATAAATCGATAAATAAATGAATAAAGAAGAAAGAAAGAATATAATATATAAGACATCCGCTTCAGCCGAAAACGAAATAATTGTTCTTGTTTATTTTTTTGACTTTATTTTTTTTATTCTTCATTTTATTCCTCGTCTACTTTCTTTTTCAATCCATTCATCAATCAATCTGTTTATATATCCACCTACTTAGCTTTCTATCTCTCTCTCTCTATCTCTCTATCCTTCTATCAATCCCTCTATCTATACCGTTGACTGAATAGCACCTGCTGCTGATAATCATTTGTCTCATTTTCTTTCTTCTTCTAAATTCAAAATCATTTTTTATATATATATATCTGAAGGGGGAGCATATACCCCCCCCCCCCCCAAACAACCCCGTGAATCCTCCTTGACCCGGAATCTCCAAGAAAACAAAAATAGAAAATAGAATATAAAATAAAAAATAAAAAATAAAAAAATAAAAAAAAGAAAGTAAAACAAAGACATTTCCTTAAATAAAAAGTATACTGGATGTTCCCCCGTACTTCATCCACACAGACGTCGAATGGCTGACGTCAGTATCAATGCACCAGTCTCTCATCCATGCAATAAAGTACTGTTTCCATCATATGCATTATTAACTGACAGACGGTTCCTATGGCGACAGCTGGGGGGGGGGGGGTGTTGCGTGATGCTAGCTGGGATGGGTGGTGGTGGTGATAGGAGGGGGGGTGGGGGAGGGAGGTGGTGGTGATAGGAGGGGGTGGAGGAGGGAGGGAGGGGAGGGGGGATGATAGACTTGTATCAATATTGCCACGGGAATACTTGCAACGATGCTCTCTGTCAGGTATCAATCAAATATGGAGGTTTTATTTATCTATTTATTTATTTTGTCGGACATATCGCTCTGTCAAACAGGATACAAGTATTTGATGAGTTGGTCCAAATGAAATATATATATAAAAAAAATTGGTATTGGTACGGTTTCTGACAAAGGTAGTATGATATCATAGACTTAAGTGGTCGTAGTTGTGCTCATATTGGTATTTTCAAGAGTGTTCAGCAAGCTACTGACAGCAAGCTAGGGTTCATCACATGTTTATCACATCAGAAACTTTTACATCATGTTATTCCATATGCAACTTCTGCGGTGAGGATGGAAATGAGGTAAATGATAATAATGCCAATATAAAAAAAAAAACATTTTCATCATCATCATCATCATCGTCATCGTCGTCATCATCACCATCATCATCATCGTCATCATCATCATCCTTATCCCTGTCTTTAGCCTTATCCTCA
>NC_091575.1:22512171-22522171 GCF_042767895.1 Penaeus vannamei
AACAATTACGCTAATAATGATAATAATGAAAATATTAATAATGATGATAATTATGATAATGATAATGATTATAATGGTAATGATAATGATAATAATAACAATGATGATAATGATAATAATAACAATGATGATAATGATAATGATAGTTGTAATGATAAAACTTATAATAGTAAAGCACAATTATTATAGAGAAACTAATGATGATACTACTACCACGAATACTAAAAACGATCTTAATGATAATGAAAACAATAACATCAACAATCATAATAAAAACAAGAATAACGAAAATAACAAGAAATTCTAAAACAAAAAATATCAACATCTATAAAGATAAATATGATGATGACAATGATAACAAGGATGATATTAGGTATAATAACAACAACACCAATAACGATAATGAAGATAATGACACGAATTAAAACCGAAAAATCAATGCAGTGAGTTGAACGAACGCCATCGGGTACATTTACCTTTGCAATGTTTATAGCGACGTAAATGAATTTAATTTCGGGAGGAAGCGTTATTCCCCGGGCGGAGTTTACCCTAATGCCTATTCCTCATTAAGGTGTAATATTTCACGCCTCCGCCGCCGCCGCCGCCGACCAAATGATGTTTCATCTTTTATCATTTTTTCCCAGTGCCGTTCGTTCGTAATGCATGGTCATTATTCATTTCGTTTTGGGGTTAGTGATGAGTTTTTTTTTTTCTTTTTTCTTTTTTTTTTTGTATCTTTATTTTTCAATTAAAGGTGTAGTTTGTAGGGACGGTTGGTTGGGTGTTCGTTTTATGTTTGTCTTTAGGTATCTATATTCATAGGGGTATGTTTATGTGTATGTGTTATATATATATATATATATATATATATATATATATATATATATATATATATATATATATATATATATATATATATATATATATATATATATATATATATATAATGTAGTATGATACACACACACACACACACACACACACACACACACACATATATGTATATATGTATATATATATATATATATATATATATATATATATATATATATATATATATATATATATATATATATATATATATACACACACATATAAATAAATAAATAAATATATATATATATATATATATATATATATATATATATGTATATATATATGCATATATATGCATATATATATATATATATATATATATATATATATATATATATATATATATATATATATATATATATATATATACACATATATATACACACATTCACATACATACACACATATGCATATATATCCTCGCACAGATGAGTGTGTATATATTTCCTGAACGAGGCATCATTTCTCCCATCGGTCGGAGCCGCTGGAGCGTGTGAGTGTGGCCCTGTTTATGGCTCTTGTGGCTCGCACTCAATCACACACACACAGGGGCCGCCTTCGCTCCTAAGCCTAACTCAACGCACTGCTGTTCCTCCTCTCCTTTCTTGCTGTCGATGGGCAGGATATGCGGGTATTGTTTTGGTGCATGTTTGGTTGGTGTTTGTTTGGTATATGTGAGTTTTTTGGTACATGTTTATTTGGTATTTATTTAATACATATGAGCTTTTTGGTATGTATTAATTTAGTACATATGGTCGTTTTAGTACATGGTATATATTTAGTACATATGAGCGTTTTAATACATGCTCATTTGGTACATATTTAGTACACATGAGCTTTTCAGTACATATTTATTTGGTATTTATTTAGTACATTTTTTTTCTGTATGCATTAGATCTAGATATAACGAAACGTCTATATCCTTACAAGAACGCAGACTTGTTTATGAACGTATATATAGACGCATACGTGATGTTCTTTTTTTTTTGTACATTTCGCTTTTGTTCGTGTGTGCATTTCGCTTTTGTTCGTGTGTGCATTTCGCTTTTGTTTGTGTGTGCATTTCGCTTTTGTTTGTGTGTGCATTTCGCTTTTGTTTGTGTGTGCATTTCGCTTTTGTTTGTGTGTGCATTTCGCTTTTGTTTGTGTGTGCATTTCGCTTTTGTTTGTGTGTGCATTTCGCTTTTGTTTGTGTGTGCATTTCGCTTTTGTTTGTGTGTGCATTTCACTTTTGTTTGTGCGTGCATTTCGCTTTTGTTTGTGCGTGCATTTCGCTTTTGTTTGTGTGTGCATTTCGCTTTTGTTTGTGTGTGCATTTCGCTTTTGTTTGTGTGTGCATTTCGCTTTTGTTTGTGCGTGCATTTCGCTCTTGTTTGTGTGTGCATTTCGCTTTTGTTTGTGTGTGCATTTCGCTTTTGTTTGTGTGTGCATTTCGCTTTTGTTTGTGTGTGCATTTCGCTTTTGTTCGTGTGTGCATTTCGCTTTTGTTTGTGTGTGCATTTCGCTTTTGTTTGTGTGTGCATTTCGCTTTTGTTTGTGTGTGCATTTCGCTTTTGTTTGTGTGTGCATTTCGCTTTTGTGTGTGCATTTCGCTTTTGTTTGTGTGTGCATTTCGCTTTTGTTTGTGTGTGCATTTCGCTTTTGTTCGTGTGTGCATTTCGCTTTTGTTTGTGTGTGCATTTCGCTTTTGTTTGTGTGTGCATTTCGCTTTTGTTCGTGTGTGCATTTCGCTTTTGTTTGTGTGTGCATTTCGCTTTTGTTTGTGTGTGCATTTCGCTTTTGTTTGTGTGTGCATTTCGCTTTTGTTTGTGTGTGCATTTCGCTTTTGTTTGTGTGTGCATTTCGCTTTTGTTTGTGTGTGCATTTCGCTTTTGTGTGTGCATTTCGCTTTTGTTTGTGTGTGCATTTCGCTTTTGTTTGTGTGTGCATTTCGCTTTTGTTTGTGTGTGCATTTCGCTTTTGTTTGTGTGTGCATTTCGCTTTTGTTTGTGTGTGCATTTCGCTTTTGTTTGTGTGTGCATTTCGCTTTTGTTTGTGTGTGCATTTCGCTTTTGTGTGTGCATTTCGCTTTTGTTCGTGTGTGCATTTCGCTTTTGTTTGTGTGTGCATTTCGCTTTTGTTTGTGTGTGCATTTCGCTTTTGTTTGTGTGTGCATTTCGCTTTTGTTTGTGTGTGCATTTCGCTTTTGTTTGTGTGTGCATTTCGCTTTTGTTTGTGTGTGCATTTCGCTTTTGTTTGTGTGTGCATTTCGCTTTTGTTTGTGTGTGCATTTCGCTTTTGTTTGTGTGTGCATTTCGCTTTTGTTTGTGTGTGCATTTCGCTTTTGTTTGTGTGTGCATTTCGCTTTTGTTTGTGTGTGCATTTCGCTTTTGTTTGTGCGTGCATTTCGCTTTTGTTTGTGTGTGCATTTCGCTTTTGTTTGTGTGTGCATTTCGCTTTTGTGTGTGCATTTCGCTTTTGTTCGTGTGTGCATTTCGCTTTTGTTTGTGTGTGCATTTCGCTTTTGTTTGTGTGTGCATTTCGCTTTTGTTTGTGTGTGCATTTCGCTTTTGTTTGTGTGTGCATTTCGCTTTTGTTTGTGTGTGCATTTCGCTTTTGTTTGTGTGTGCATTTCGCTTTTGTTTGTGTGTACATTTCGCTTTTGTTTGTGTGTGCATTTCGCTTTTGTGTGTGCATTTCGCTTTTGTTCGTGTGTGCATTTCGCTTTTGTTTGTGTGTGCATTTCGCTTTTGTTTGTGTGTGCATTTCGCTTTTGTTTGTGTGTGCATTTCGCTTTTGTTTGTGTGTGCATTTCGCTTTTGTTTGTGTGTGCATTTCGCTTTTGTTCGTGCGTGCATTTCGCTTTTGTTTGTGTGTGCATTTCGCTTTTGTGTGTGCATTTCGCTTTTGTTCGTGTGTGCATTTCGCTTTTGTTTGTGTGTGCATTTCGCTTTTGTTTGTGTGTGCATTTCGCTTTTGTTTGTGTGTGCATTTCGCTTTTGTTTGTGTGTGCATTTCGCTTTTGTTTGTGTGTGCATTTCGCTTTTGTTTGTGTGTGCCTTTCGCTTTTGTTTGTGTGTGCATTTCGCTTTTGTTTGTGTGTGCATTTCGCTTTTGTTTGTGTGTGCATTTCGCTTTTGTTCGTGTGTGCATTTCGCTTTTGTTTGTGTGTGCATTTCGCTTTTGTTTGTGTGTGCATTTCGCTTTTGTTTGTGTGTGCATTTCGCTTTTGTTTGTGTGTGCATTTCGCTTTTGTGTGTGCATTTCGCTTTTGTTCGTGTGTGCATTTCGCTTTTGTTTGTGTGTGCATTTCGCTTTTGTTTGTGTGTGCATTTCGCTTTTGTTTGTGTGTGCATTTCGCTTTTGTTTGTGTGTACATTTCGCTTTTGTTTGTGTGTGCATTTCGCTTTTGTTCGTGTGTGCATTTCGCTTTTGTTTGTGTGTGCATTTCGCTTTTGTGTGTGCATTTCGCTTTTGTTCGTGTGTGCATTTCGCTTTTGTTTGTGTGTGCATTTCGCTTTTGTTTGTGTGTGCATTTCGCTTTTGTTTGTGTGTGCATTTCGCTTTTGTTTGTGTGTGCATTTCGCTTTTGTGTGTGCATTTCGCTTTTGTTCGTGTGTGCATTTCGCTTTTGTTTGTGTGTGCATTTCGCTTTTGTTTGTGTGTGCATTTCGCTTTTGTTCGTGTGTGCATTTCGCTTTTGTTTGTGTGTGCATTTCGCTTTTGTTTGTGTGTGCATTTCGCTTTTGTTTGTGTGTGCATTTCGCTTTTGTTTGTGTGTGCATTTCGCTTTTGTGTGTGCATTTCGCTTTTGTTTGTGTGTGCATTTCGCTTTTGTTTGTGTGTGCATTTCGCTTTTGTTTGTGTGTGCATTTCGCTTTTGTTTGTGTGTGCATTTCGCTTTTGTTTGTGTGTGCATTTCGCTTTTGTTTGTGTGTGCATTTCGCTTTTGTTTGTGTGTGCATTTCGCTTTTGTTTGTGTGTGCATTTCGCTTTTGTTTGTGTGTGCATTTCGCTTTTGTTTGTGTGTGCATTTCGCTTTTGTTTGTGTGTGCATTTCGCTTTTGTTCGTGTGTGCATTTCGCTTTTGTTTGTGTGTGCATTTCGCTTTTGTTTGTGTGTGCATTTCGCTTTTGTTTGTGTGTGCATTTCGCTTTTGTTTGTGTGTGCATTTCGCTTTTGTGTGTGCATTTCGCTTTTGTTCGTGTGTGCATTTCGCTTTTGTTTGTGTGTGCATTTCGCTTTTGTTTGTGTGTGCATTTCGCTTTTGTTTGTGTGTGCATTTCGCTTTTGTTTGTGTGTGCATTTCGCTTTTGTTTGTGTGTGCATTTCGCTTTTGTTTGTGTGTGCATTTCGCTTTTGTTTGTGTGTGCATTTCGCTTTTGTTCGTGTGTGCATTTCGCTTTTGTTTGTGTGTGCATTTCGCTTTTGTTCGTGCGTGCATTTCGCTTTTGTTTGTGTGTGCATTTCGCTTTTGTTTGTGTGTGCATTTCGCTTTTGTTTGTGTGTGCATTTCGCTTTTGTTTGTGTGTGCATTTCGCTTTTGTTTGTGTGTGCATTTCGCTTTTGTTTGTGTGTGCATTTCGCTTTTGTTTGTGTGTGCATTTCGCTTTTGTTTGTGTGTGCGCATGTCGGTCTTCCTCTTACTGCTATTTCACACGCCAATGCACCTCTCTCGCTCTCTTCGTACCCTTAATATTTCAAAGAAAAATATACAGTTTTTTTCTCCTTTATTTTCTTCTGGTGGAAAATCCGATAACCATTTTTTTTTTTTTTTTTTGTTTAGATAAAAATGTGGAAAAAGAAAGTAAAGGAATTTATAAGGCAATATCGTTACTCTTAACTTCATGGGTACGTAAGGATAAATATCTAAAAAGAGTACATTTTCCTAGAGCATCTTAAACCATTTTTTGCCCACCTTATATAATATCGTTTATACAACACGCACACGGGCACGCACGCATGTACACACACGCACATATAGAAACACAGACACACACACGCACACAGACACACACACACACACACACACACACACACACACACACACACACACACACACACACACACACACACACACACACACACACATACACACACACACACAAAAGAAAAGAAGAAAAAAAATTCGTATGGATACATTTGTACCATACATATTTGCATTTCCTCTGCTAACTAAATTATAAACTGAATGAGACGCAGATGGAAAGAAATGAGAGAAATGAGGCGACACTGCCCCGTAATAAGAAACGCAAGCATTATCAAGGTGTGTAAAGAATGCCGTTGAAACAGCGCTGCACGATATACAATTATTGGGTATTTCGTGCAAGCTTCTAATCACTCTCCTGGCTGCAAATTCCTAAATGTCTTTGCGTGTGTGAAAACGCCCGTATTACTCACAGAAAAAAAAAATAAATATATAAATAAAGATAATTAAATACCTTCATGTAAATAAAGTACGGATTATAAACACGAGATCTAAACACAAGAAAATTCTTCTCGCTACTGCAGGTTTATGCGGCTGCTTCATCAGCTTCAAGTGACTTCATTTGGAATCTTGGGGATTTTGGCGAGATTTAAGGTCCGCCGGGAGACGAGGAGTTGCTCTGGGTCACGAAAACGCGCTGGCCAGCCTCGCAGTCTCCTGGCTTGAAAAAAAGGAAAAATTATCTGGGGAATTGTCATTTGCACTGAGGGACGCACGTACGCACACACACGAATGCACGCACGCACACGCATGCACGCACGCACACGCATGCACGCAAGCACACACACACACACACACACACACACTCTCTCTCTCTCTCTCTCTCTTTCTCTCTATTTCTTTCTCTCTCTCTCTCTCTCTCTCTCACACACACACATATGCATGTAAGTATGAGTCGAAATACTCTCAGGCTGTGCAGTTGCAGCTGCAGGCGATTGCCATGCCTCTGAAATGCATCAGCTGATTCGCGCAGGGTTGCATTAACAGCCCAGCGGGATCAATTGCAGGATAACCCCATTCGGAATCAAATTTCCTGTTAATCCAGAAATGGCCGAGGTGCAAGTCTACTCTGCAAGGGAGTGGATTTGGTGCGCGAATCCAGGCACGCTTCTGTGAGGATGCATCGGCTTACTCTTGTTAGCTCTGGTATAGTTGCAAGTCGGGAGGTAATCTTAGTTGCAAGTCCGGAAGTAATCTTGGGAAATCTGGTGAGTTTTCCTCCTTTATTAGTTATTTTTATTTTTTTAAATTATTATTTTATCAATTATTCGCTATCTGTAGGAGCTTGGTCATCGTTACGAGCTAGAGTGAAATGGGAAATTTTGGGAAAATTATTCGCATTTGGGAACTACGATGTATCTGCCCCCCCCCCCCCCATCTAAAATCTCTGAAATACTGGTTAATGTTCAGAAATTACACCAATAATGTCTACCTTGTTTATGTCTTATAGTTTCTTGACCTCGTTCCCGTTCTTCACATTTAAGTTACTGAACAACTTCTGTTCATTAAGGGAATAAGAACATTTTTCTTAGACTACTTTGACAGACTCTGGAAATAAAGTGACTATTGGATTCAGGAACGTTTTCAAATAATCACGTTGGTATTCTAGTATTACTGAAACTCACACTGTACTGATGATGATTTTAATAGTAATAAGGATGTCAATAAGGATAATGGTAAAGATAGCAACAACTATGATGATGGTGGCGGTGTTGGTGTTTTTTTTTTTTTTTTTTTTTTTTTTAGTTATCCTGCTAACGAACTAACCAACGAAGAAACAAAAATTCATGGACCTGGTTTATGATCCGGATCACTACTAATTTTTAATGAAATCTAAGTTGAGCTAAAACACACTTTTGAAAAAAAAGAAAAAAAAAAGCTGTTTTTGATTTTTTGTTATTTTGCGCAGGGTCCGAATCACCTACAAAATTTGAAGGTTAAGTCACAGCTCTGAAATTTCATAAAATTCTGTCCATAACTTACTGACTTATCTGGCTAACCAAGAAACCAACAAAAATACCCGGATTGGATCACCACTAAGATTCAAAGACTTCATAAGTTGGATTGGCTTACCCCTAACACACACACACGCACACACACACACACACGCACGCACGCACGCACGCACACACACACACACACACACACACACACACACACACACGCACACACACACACACACACACGCACGCACACACACACACACACACACACACACACACACACACACACACACACACACACACACATATATATATGTATGTATATATATATATATATATATATATATATATATATATATATATATATATATATATATATATATATATGTATGTATATATATATATATATATATATATATATATATATATATATATATATATATATATATATATATTTATATATATTTTAAAAGTCTGTTCATAACTTTATAAATTATCCCGATAACCAACGAACAAACTAACCAACACTACCAAAAACATCTTTTTTAGCGGAGGTAATAATAATAATCCCGATCATGCTCAGATTGTTAACTTCCCCGACATTCTAAGCAATCTAGGACCTCTATTTTTTCTAGTGCACGCGCTGATAAATCGTCAGGCAATTACTTATAATCCCAGTTAAGGGTACTGAAAAAAAAAAAAAAAAAAAAAAAAAAAAAAAAAAAAAAAAAAAATATATATATATATATATATATATATATATATATATATATATATATATATATATATATATATATATATATATATATATATATATATATATAAGCAAAATGGAAATGAATTTTTATATCTGGTATAAAATCAATTTGCGCTTTATAGATTTAGGTTGATGAATATTTCACACATCTCATATACAATTTGAACAAAACTGCTTAATTGAAATTGTCAAGCATCTTTTAGCAGATTGTTTTATATACCCTAGAAAACATTAACTACCTTAATATTCATTTTCATATCAAACAATAAAGATTCATTCTATGGCCTTGCTTTTGGGCATATCTAAGAATGTGGAAGAGTAACTATTGCTGTTTCATCTTGCCTACTTGTTAAACTACTTAAACTACTACTACTTATACGACTCAGTGACTCATCCATTAGGTAGTTTCGCCTTCCCCATGCAGACAAGATACAAAGTTTGCAGTAGTTTCTGACTGTTTTCGGCAGTGCCACCGTTGGTTGGAGGCTAGTTTAAACATTCAACTTTCAGCCTCTGCATAAGTAAACAAACTGAGTACTGTATGGGATTTTTTTTTTTTTTTTTTTTAGTCCCTGGCACTTGTATATAACATCGACCATTTGGTTTTTGAGAGCACTTTTGACACAAACTAATTACATTCGGCCATAAACACTTTGCTTTGTTGCACGATTCAATTTAATTAATGTACATTTTTATGTAAAAGCAAACAACACGATTAATTCTATTTGATGTCTGCCTTGGCACTATCCCAAACTCCAGTATCAGATGACAGCAAACATACGATGTCCCCAGATCTCTATGCTTTTAACTGTGTGTGTGTGTGTGTGTGTGTGTGTGTGTGTGTGTGTGTGTGTGTGTGTGTGTGTATGTGTGTGTGTGTGTGTGAGAGGGAGAGAGAGAATTTTAAAAATTATGTGCGCGTGGCCGTATATTTGTGTGTTTGTGTGTGTATTTGTATTCATTTGTCTCATTTGATATACAGCACAATATAGTTATAATTATATACGAGAATATATAATCGTAATCATATATAATTAAATAAAATATATCTATATCTATCTACCTATGTTTATATATATATATATATATATATATATATATATATATATATATATATATATATATATATATATATATGTACACACACACACACACACACACACACACACACACATACATACACACACACACACACACACACACACACACATACATACACACACACACACACACACACACACACACACACATACATACACACACACACACACACATTATTATTGTTGTAACACTTCCTTTTTCATCACCGGTTGTCACAGGCTAAATGGGATATATACCCATCCTTCGGCCACTGTACGATATGATAGACTTTTGACCCATGGCTACCTGGTTATTTGCCTTACACCGTTTGTGTTTATGTGTGTGTGTTTGTGGAGGGAGGGAGAGAGAGAGAGAGAG
>NC_091575.1:22532171-22534671 GCF_042767895.1 Penaeus vannamei
AGAGGGAGAGAGAGAGAAAGATATATATATATATATATATATATATATATATATATATATATATATATATATATATAGAGAGAGAGAGAGAGAGAGAGAGAGTAGAGAGAGAGAGAGAGAGAGTAAGAGAGAGAGAGAGAGAGAGAGAGAGAGAGAGAGAGAGAGAGAGAGAGAGAGAGAGAGAGAGAAAGAGAAGAGAGGACAAAGAGAGAGAGAGAGAAAAGAGAGGAGAAAGAGAGAAAAGAGAGGAGAAAGAGAGAGAGAGAGAGAGGAGAGAGAGAGGAGAAGAGAAGAGAGAGAGAGAGAGAGTAAGCGTATCACTTGACCCTCGTTAGCTTGTGTTTCCCTCACGATTATCACTCTGTCTTTGCGCCTCCTTCATCCCCTCCTGCCTTTTTCTCTTCCTTCGCTAGCGCTCTTTCTCTCCGTCCGCAGCCTTCTCTCTCTCTCTCTCTCTCTCTCTCTCTCTCTCTCTCTCTCTCTCTCTCTCTATCTAATGTCGCTTTTCTCCCACCTCTATTCCCCTTTCCTTATGGTATTCCTCTTTCTCTCCTCTGTAGCCTTCTCTCTCTCTCTCTCTCTAATGTCGCTTTCTCCCATCTCTATTCCCATTTCCTTTCGGTATTCCTCTTCCTCTCCTTCGTAGCTTTTTCTCTCTCTCTCTCTAATGTCGCTTTCTCCCATCTCTATTCCCATTTCCTTTCGGTATTCCTCTTTCTCTCTTCTGCGAATGTGTTGTCGAGAAGAATGGCTAGCTGATAACGGTAAATTCTAGTGATTTAATTCGAGAGAACTTGCGTGTTTTGTGGCCTTTGGGATGTACCAAAGGTGTATAACTTCGTAGTTTTTTTATTGTGTATTTATTTATATCGTATATCTGTATCACTTTGGATAATGGAATGGTATGTTGGAGATCACAAAACACTGATGATGTCTTTTATGTAGGGTCTAACATATGAATGATGGATATTAATCTATTAAAATGTCAAAAATATCATTCTACTATCATTTTCCTATTTTCATTTGCTTATCTCTTCATATCCCAATCTGCTTATTCACTTCACTGCTTACTCTCCATCCATCTTATTTACCCATACATCTACCTACCTACCCAATTTGCACATCGTCTTGGGTAAACCGAGATGCAAATGACGAGGAAAAAAAAAAAACACTTCTTCCCCTCTCGCCCACGTGTCTTGGACGAGTCTCTGGCGGCAAGAGGACCTCGAAGAACCAACACTGGATGAGTCTGTCCCTCTCCCTCGCCCTCCACGTGGCTCCCGAGGCTGCGGAATTACCCTAATGGAGTTTCCAAGTCAAGGAAGAAGGATCTTAAAGAAAATAATAACGTTATCGTATACCCTTCCTAATGCTTTCTTAACGGGGGTTGGCGGGTCGAAAGATAAAATTCTAAGGGGTTAATGGAAATTGTTGATAGGAAGTGGAGGGTCCCAAGGTTACCCATTAGATTTTTTTTTTTTTTTTTCAAATATGTATGTTGATCAGGAGGGAAAGACTTTTTTCTTTCTTTCTTTCTCTCCAAATTCGGTGTCTAATTGTGTTTTGAGCCAAGAAATAGAGGATGGTAATCATAAATCGGTAAATATGTAAAATAAAACACAGGTAGGTGTACCAACGCACGAATACACACACACACACACACACAAATCGTGAGACAGTTCTAAGTAATATAAACAAAATTAATTAAGCCAATAATTTCCCCTTTTTATGATCTATCAATTTCTCAAGGACACAACACAGAATTAAATTCCTCGATTCACTAAATGATGAATAACCTTTATTCTTTTATTCACTTCGTTCTGCCTCACTTCACGACCAGGAAAACGAGGAAAACCAGGAAGAAGAAACCATTCTAGAAACCGACTTTCCTCGTAAAGTGTGGCGCGAGGAAGCGTGGGGGGGGGGGAGGAGGGGAGGGGGGAAGGAGGGAAGGGGGTAGGGGGTAGGAGGGAGGTGGAGGGGGTAGGGGGAAGGAGGGAGGGGGGTAAGCTGAAGGAGGGAAGGGGGTAGGGGCAAGAAGGGAGGGGGGTAAGGGAAGAAGGAAGGGAGTGAGGGAGGGAGGGGAGGGGGAGGGGGAGTAGGAAAGGAGGAGGGAGGGGGAAGGAGGGAAGGGGGATAAGCTGAAGGAGGGAGGAGGGGGGGTAGGGGGGAAGGAGGGAGGGAGGGGAGGGGATGGGGGGGTAGGGGGGAAGGAGGGGAGGGGGGTAGGGGGGAAGGAGAGAGAGAGGGGTAGGGAAGGAGGGAGGAGGGTAGGGGGAAGGAGGGAGGGAGGGTAGGGGGGAAGGAGGGAGGAGGGGAGGGGGTAGGAAAGAAAGAGGAGGGAGGGGGAAGGAGGAAAGGGGGATAAGCTGAAGGGAGGGAGGGGGTAGGGGGAAGGAGGGAGGAGGGGAGGGGGTGGGGGGTGGGGGGAAGGAGGGAGGGGGGGTAGGGGGAAGGAGAGAGGAGGGGTAGAGGGAAGGAGGGAGGGGGGTAGGGGGAA
>NC_091575.1:22544671-22549671 GCF_042767895.1 Penaeus vannamei
TTGATTCTCCTCCTCTTTATCATCGTCATCACCACCAGCGTCATTATTATTCTGTATTGTTAGCTTAGTTCTTGCTGTAATAATGATGATGTGGTGGTGTTAATGATGATGATGTGGTAGTGGTGATGGTGTAACTGTGGTGATGATGACGTGGTGGTGATGGTGTGGCTGTGGTGGTGATGATGGTGTGGTGATGCTGTGGCTGTGGTGATGGTCTGGATGTGGTGGTGATGGTGTTGTGGTGAGGATGATGATGTCGTGGTGTTGGTGTGGGTGTGGTGATGATGGTGTGGCTGTGGTAATGAAGATGTGGTGGTGGTGATGATGTGATGGTGATGGTGTGGCTGTGGTGATGATGGTGTGGCTGTGGTAATGAAGATGTGGTGGTGGTGATGATGTGATGGTGATGGTGTGGCTGTGGTGATGATAGTGTGGCTGTGGTAATGAAGATGTGGCTGTGGTAATGAAGATGTGGTGGTGGTGATGATGTGATGGTGTGGCTGTGGTGATGATGATATCGTGGTGATGGTGTGGCTGTGGTGATGATGATGTGGTGGTGATGATGATGTGGTGGTGGTGGTGATGTGGTGGTGGTGATGGTGTGGCTGTGGTGATGATGATGATGTGGTGGTGATGGTGTGGCTGTAGTGATGATGATGTGATGGTGGTGATGATGTGGCTGTGGTGATGATGATGATGGTGGTTGTGGTGATGATGTGGCTGTGAGGATGATGATGATATGGTGATGACGATGCGGTGGTGATGATGCGGTTGTGGTGATGGTGTGGTGGCGATGGTGTGGCTGTGGTGATGGTGTGGCTGTGATGATGATGATGGTGATGATAAAAATGATGATAACAGTAACAAAGAAATCCAAAAGATATAACTAACACCATTGATTATGATTAATATCATGTAAACACCATATTTCATTGTTCTTACTTTTGCTCTGATATCCGCTGCCATTATCATTGCGAAATCATAACCTTATCAGAAAAAAATAAAAGCAATAACGGGAATGATAATGATATTTACAGTAAAAGCAATTTGGAAAAGTCAATAATGATAATAACTTTAATGGCTACGATCCTGGTAATTAACACAATGATGATTATAGTAGTTATGATGATGACACATCTAAAAACTATTTCAATAATATGGTGATAATGGTGATAGTATCGACTGAATAACGATGATAAGGATAACAACAAAAACAATGATGATAATTGATTATAATGATGATAATGATATATTAATCATGATGGTAATGATAACATTATGATGATGGTTATGGTCATGATTGTAATGATGATGATGACGATGATTACGATGATGACGCTGATGAGGATGATAATGAAGACGACGTCGATGGTGATAATGATGACAATAAACATAGCAATACTAATAATAATCACGATATTAATAACAATAATAAAAGAACGACAATAATATTGATGACAACAACTACTACAAAGATAATATCATGGCACCTCTGACGGTTGATTCAAAATCATATCAATTAAAACAAGAAAAATGATATTAATTAAAAGAAGAAAAAGAAAAAAAATGTATTCGTCTTATGAAGTAAATCTTAAAGATATTTGCATTAAAAAGCCAATTCGGTCTGTAATATGAAAGTAATGTACCTACATTTATTTATAATTTCATAAATACTTCAAGATTATATTGAGCAAGGATTTTAATAAATCTTTTTTTAAAACAGGAATGTTGATATCACCTTGGGTTGTTGTTAAAAGGGCAACTGGTTGTCATATGCTAATGAGCTTTATTGTAACAGAAAGATACAGTGTGTCGTTTCTGAATATGCAAAGTCGCTAATATCTGTCAAGCCATTCCTATATATAACGCATATAAACATATTCACAGGCAAGCACACATACACACCCAACCACACGCATATATATATATATATATATATATATATATATATATATATATATATATATATATATATATATATATATATATATATATATATATATATATATATATATATGCGTGTGTGTGTGTGTGTGTGTGTGTGTAGAGTGTAGAGAGAGAGAGAGAGAGAGAGAGAGAGAGAGAGAGAGAGAGAGAGAGAGAGAGAGAGAGAGAGAGAGAGAGAGAGTGAGAAAGAAAGAAAGAGAGAGAGAAAGAATGAGAAAGAGGGAGAAAAAGTGAAAGAGAAAGAAAGAGAGAGCGTGCATGTGTCGCCTTTGTGAAACCGAAGCCAATAATCGAGGTCCGAGAGCCATCAGGTGCCCTGCTGAGCGCACGCAGTGGGTGAACAGCTCTGATATTGGCTGAATTGCATCTCTCTCTCTTTCTCTCTCTCTATATATATATATATATATATATATATATATATATATATATATATATATATATATATATCTCTCTCTCTCTCCCTCTCTCTCTTACTCTCTGAAACACACACATACGTAACATTGTATATTTACATGCATATATATATACATTTATATATATATATATATATATATATATATATATATATATATATATATATATATATATATATATATATGTATGTATAAGAAAAAAAGAAAGAGAAAGAGAGAGAGAGAGAGAGAGAGAGAGAGAGAGAGAGAGAGAGAGAGAGAGAGAGAGAGAGAGAGAGAGACTACGAGAGAGACAGAGAGATTATATATGTAGATGTAATATCTTAAAAACTAGCGTTGCAACGATCCTTATCATTAGATTGAAACAAAGAAAATTATTTACTTCTTGATCCACTTTAATGAATAAGCAAACGTATTTATTATCCATGTAAGTACTTAATATTACTAACATTCAATAAAGATGAAATACATACATATATATCATACAAAAATGGTAAGCGACAGATTATCCTATAATCTGAACAGCAAGTGGAAAACAATTACTGAAGATTAACACGTGTTAAGCAAGGGACATTAGATTGAGCACAAGAAATGCAATATACTTCAGAAAATCGTAATTTGTAAAAGACTCGTAGCCTAAAATAGGTCAATCTTTATTTATTATTATCTTGCTATTCAGATTTTTAGGATAATCTATCACCAACCAATAAGATTATTAAAGTTACATGATTATTAAAGTTACAGTAATGCTCTAAAAGTTAACCCACACCATAATTTTTCTGCAAACTACTTCTACATTCATAAGTATCGTCGTGACTGTAGGCTATTTTGTGAAATAACAATGCGTCTAATTAGTCTATTGCATCTTTTTTTTTTCTTTTTCTTTTTTTTTAGTGTTGCTTTGCCTCATTTCCCCCCCTCGGGATATGCCATCAATATTATCACTGCAAATATTAAAGTGAAGTTCCCTAGGACTTTAATCTACTGCTGTTATCATAGTATCCTTTTAGTAAGGGAATATGGAGATAGTATGGCTTATCCCTACCTATTTATACAGTATATTAAGCCCTGATGATACTGGCTCCCTTTTTTCAAACACCACAATCCTTATCGCAAAATTTTCAGTGGATTAATACTAAGCTATTGCTCGCCCTCACTACATTTCTCTCTAATCCCACTACCATCACGTCCACTTCTTTCTCTATGTCGATGTTTTAATCAATATTACATTTCTTCTGAAGTAACGAGCTGTCCCTTTAGCTGACACAAAATCCATTAGGTCTACCGATACCTTTTCAGTTTATAACAACAAGATTATCATTACAGCAAACATTTCAGTGGAGTAAAACGAAACCTGTATGGATTACGTAATATTTACTTTTCATATCTATCATATTTGCATTGCTGTCATTATGTTGTCTGCCTTCTTAATCCGTTTCTTCGAAATTGTTGTTATAATTGCAAACTCTTTAGTAAAGCAACAATGAACGCATTAATGTTCTAATCTAATGCTGCAATTATCTCGTTTATATCAGTTTGTTACATCAATTGCATTATTATTTCCACGCTATTTGTTTTCGTGAGGTAACACGCTCCTACGGCATACCGCTGAGATATCTGCAAAAAAATAATTCTATTCTACAGGTACCATTACATCGTCTCCCGTCTTAGTTCTTAACAAGGTAGCAAGGGAGCATGTTGACGACATAACAATATGATAAAAAATAGTCATTATCACTGTATCATTATAAAGCGGTCACATAACTTGCCAATTAGATGGATCTCCATTTCAGCTTACATATATATGTATTTCTATTTTTTTTTTTTTCTTTTTTTTTTTGTGAAGCAACACTGGGGTTAGAGACTTTCCCAAACACATTAGCAGAATATTTTATGCTGCTGAGAAGAGCGCCGGCAACCTTCCCTTTCAGTCTATGTGACTTTGATATAATTTTTATTACTGTACAGAGTTCAGTTAAGCAATCCAGCTCATATGGATAAGCAATTCAACATCTATATTCAATTACTGTTGCCATTTCGCCGTCTTCGCCTCTCAGTTTATAACCAGATCTATTATATTAGTGTAATTGTTTTAAAGAAGTTATATTGAGCTCACAGAGTTTAATCCCTCCGCTTATATAATCGTGTGAATGTCCTTATTTCCCTTGCCGCTGTCTGCAACATCAGGTATGCGATAATCATCAAAGTCATTTTTTAATGAGGTAGCTCCTTTGACTTACCCTGACACATTAACTTTATTTCTAAGCATAGTGCTGCCCACACCTATGGTCCCTTGGTCAGTAACATCCAAATTATTATTGCAAAGTGTTCAGTGGATTAACATGGTGCTCATATTTATCTTGCATATAGAGTGACCGCAAACTAAATGGAAACGCGAGGGAAACGGAGACCATTTCGAGTTTCCATTTATCTTGTTAATATTGTCCTGTTGGTTTCGCTAACGTGAGTCTGGCGGCGTTGCACCTCGCGCAGGAAGGGTTGACGTCGCTGCGAGAGGCCAGCAGCCGAAGCACTGGCTTGAGGAGGGTAATCTGGAGGGTTTGTGTCTGCACGCAAACACACACACACACACACACACACACGCACGCACACACGCACGCACACACACACACGCACACG
>NC_091575.1:22582171-22592171 GCF_042767895.1 Penaeus vannamei
GTGTCTGTGTGTGTGGATGTGTGTAGATGTGTGTGTATGTGTGCGTTTATGTGTGTGTGTGTATGTGTGTGTATGTGTGTATGTGTGTGTTTGTCTGTTTGTGTGTGTGCGTGAGACACTTACCATTAATACCACATCCTAAAATTGATCATTAAACAGAATTCCCTTAGACTCCCCCACCCCCACCCCCCCCCCCAAAAAAAAAAAAAAACAGATGACCTTTCTGCTCGCATTTTAGGAAAATGGAATCCAAACACTCCTTTTCAAAAGTAAACCAAAGTCAAAATGAGACGGAAGTTGCCCCAAAAAACCTTCGCATTTAAAAGTAGACCAAAAAACTGAGATTTTCGAAAAAGACACAAAAGCCCGGTTGAATGACAGGTACGTCCAGTGTCAGCCTTTTGTGTTTGTCTGTTAAATTCAGGTCGAGACATCTGAAAAACGTTCGACTTTCCCAATCGTCAAATTTTAGAGGCAAAACATTTTCTGCGAGCGAGCTGACATTTTTAGCTTCAATTCTTATCCTCATCTGCATTCTCATTGGACGGTTTAGAAGATTGCAGAAAGGGAATCAAAGTGACGAGAAAAAGTAGGAAAAAAGAGGAAGAGAGTAAAAAAAAAAAAAAAAAAGGAAAAAGAAAAAAAAAGGAAAAAAGAACTCACGACTAGACTTGAATTATTTGAGATGAAATTTTCTTTTTCGTTTCGCAGTTTTGTTCGTAATATCTACATTAATGTTGCAGTGATGGTATATCTCGTGTTACATGTCGGTGATGGTGATGATCATAATGATAATTACTACAAGGATGATTGTAATAGTAGTAGCAATAGTAGTAGTTATAGTAGCACCAGCAGGAATAGTAGTAATAATGATCAAAAGAATGATAAAAATGATAAGATAATGACAATAACAATGATAAGGATAATAAAAATGATGGCAACAGCAATACTAGTAATAACGAATGATTATCTTCATGAAGAATGACTGATATAATTAGCCTTATTTTCACCATCAATATCATCATCATCATAATCATCACCACCATTCGTCTTCGTGACAAGTACGTCACTATTTTAAAGCAATGAAGCAGACACTTTATATATTTATATCTTTTGACGACTAACCGATGAGAGGGGAGGGGGGGGGAGGGGTGGAGGTTAAGACGAAAGATGGAAGAGGAGAGACGAAAGAGAGGGAAGGAGAAGAGGGGAAGAGGTCTTACAGAGAAAGGGGGGGGGGGGGGAAGGGGAAATAAATGAAAACGGGAGGGGTTTATACGCGATAGAGAGAGAGAGGGGGGGAGGTATGGCGAAGAGGAGAGAGAGAGTGAGGTGAAGGAAATTAAGGGTAAAGAAGAAGGGAAATGAGAAGAGAAGAGTGAGTTTAGAAAAGATTGGGGGGTGAGAGGGGGTGGTATGGAGGGAAAGGGAGAGGGAAAAGAAAAGAGAGAAGGTAAAAGGTAAAAGATGAAGAGTGGAAGAGGTCGAGAAGAGTATCTCATAACATCATCTGTTTTTTCTCTTCTTTTTTTTTTTTTTGTTCCGTAAATTTTCCTAGAATCGCACTAGTTATAACAATTATAATAAAAACAGTATTAAGGACAATAATAATGACAATGACAATGGTGATTATCACAAAAGTATTATTGTTATTTTTATTGTCATTATCATCATTATTGTTGTTATTATCATTATAACTATTACGATGATTGCTATCGTTATTATTATCATCATTATTTTAATGATAACATTACTGATAATGACAATAGTTAGTATTACCACTATTATCATTATCAATGAACCCTTTTTATTATCCTTATTATTATTATTACTATTTCTATTATTGTTATCATTATTATCATCATTGTTATTGCTGTTTTTATTACCATCATCATTATCATTTCCATTACCATTATCATTATTCTTTATAATCATTATAGTTATTTGATTTTGATTACTATTATTCATTACCATGATCATTATTCATAGATGTAATCATGATGACCATTATCTCTTTTTCTGCGCTGTTTGTTTTGTACATTTTAATTATTGTATTTTTTGTTGTTGCTGATTCTGTTATTACTGTTGGTTTTGTCTTTACTGGTATTACCATTATCATTATTATTACCATTGTTGTTGTTATTGTTTATTGTTATTGTTGTTGTTGTTGTTGTTGTTGTTGTTGTTGTTGTTGTTCTTCTTCTTCTTCTTCTTCTTCTTCTTCTTCTTCTTCTTCTTCTTCTTCTTCTTCGTCTTCTTTTTCTTCTTCTTCTTCTTCTTCTTCTTATTATTATTATTATTATTATTATCATTATTATTATTATTATTATTATTATTATTATTATTATTATTATTATTATTATTATTATTATTATTATTATTATTATTACTATTATTATTACTATCATTATTATTATCATTATTATTATTTTTTTCATTATTATTCTCACTATTATTATTATTGTTATTATTATCAATATTATCATTATCATCATTATAATCATTACTACCATTATGATCAGTCTTATTTTTATCATTATTATTTTTCTTATTGTTAATATTATTCTTATTATTTCTTTCATTGCTATACTAATATTGTTTTGATTTTAACATTATCATTATTGCTATTTTATCATTATTATTATAACTAGGATTATTATCATTTCAATTAGTATCCCAGTTATTATCATTATTATCATTATTTTATTATTATTATCATTATTATTAGTAGTAGTAGTAGCAGTAGCAGTAGTTTTATTATTATAATTTCTATTATTATTGATATTATTAGTATCATTATTATCATTATCATTTTATCATTATTGTTATTATTGTTATTATTATTAGTATTATTAGTATTATTTTCGTTATTATCATTATTACTATCATCATCATCATTAGTAGTAGTAGTATCATTACTATTATCATTATTATTATCATCACTTTTATTGCTATTATCATTACTTTTATTATCACCATTATTATTACTACTATCATCATCATTATTGCTATCACTATTTTCAATATCATTATCGTTATTATCATTATTCTTATTGCTATCATCATTATGATAATTGTTTCTACTATCATCATTATTAATATCCCTACCAATACTATTGTTGATAATATTATCAATTTTTTATTATTGTTATTGTTAACATTTTTATCATGATTACCATTATTTTTATTAACTTTAAATGATAAGATCGTTGATCGCATCATTATCGGTAATATTCTTCTCATCACCATCATCATCATCATTGATATTCTTCACATCATTATTATCATTATTATGACATTCTTCGCATCATCATCATTTCACCATTACTATGATGATCATCCCTTTTTTTATAATCCTCTTGCAACTGTCATTCTGATCTTGGCTTTGTTGTTGCTATCAGTATCATAACCATTAATGATTTTTTCATTTCCGTAATAATGAAATTAATCCAATTTTCTTAATATTTGGGTTGTAACTTTTTTTTTTTTTTGATGTCACTGTTATTGTAATCTATTGGGAGTTGTTTTAGAGGTGATGCAATTATCAATGGTCATTTTTGTTATTATTGTTGCTGTAGTTTATGTAGTATCATTACTGATATTGGACTAATGACTACTTCGGTTATGAGATTTTCTATCAAAGAATACTTTAATTAATAAGTTTCATTATTATTGTTGTTCCTGCTCTCGGTATTTTTCATGTTCCCTTCTTTGTTACAGTTTTATGTGTTTGCGATAAACATCATTGTTCTTGCTATTGTCACTGTATCATCATCAGTGTTGCTGTTGCACACTCACATGCAAAACCACACACATACATGCACATGCGTGTGTGTGGGTTTGCATGTGTGTGTTTGTTTGTGTGTATGTTTGCATTTGAGTGTGTTTGTGTGTGTTTGTATTTGAGTGTGTTTGTGTGTGAAATTATTATTATTGTACACTGTTATCATTGGCATTATCATTAACATTGCTGTTGCTCATCATTCTCTTATTACTATTATCATCATTCTTACTTCTGTCTCTATCATCATGATAATCATGATTAACATTGTCATTATTTTCCTTATCATAACTACCATCATTATTGATATTATCATTATAAGTGCTCGTGTATTATTACTATTATATCATCATTGTTTATTATCAACAATATGAGAGTCACAGCCAGCTGAACCATCATCGTCCTTATCAGCATTATCATATTGTCCGTAACCTTCATTGTTTTAAATTTCACTTTGATACTCATATTTGGGATGAATCAGCAGGGTAAGATACTACACTGACGTTTCGTGTTGCAATCATGTTAATTTGCATCATTCTCGTTGAGATTTATGATTCAATGAGGGAAAGAGCCATTAGTTTCGCAAATTACCTCATGAAATGTATGAAATGTTATTGTAATATCGTTCAATACGTTCAATGATGCTATGAAATTATTGCATTGTATCGTGCAATTGTTTTTGATTTATGCAAATGATCATCACCTTCATTTTTAACACCGATGTGCGAAGAGTAATTATGATAAAAGCGGGAGAGATGAGGGTGATACAGATAACACCATTACTATCATTGAAGTGACAATAAGGCCAAGTGAAATAATGATAACAGTGGTAGTAATAATGCTGATTATGATGATGCTGTTAATGAGTTTAAAACTGAAAGTAATCATAGCTCGCGTGGAAACAATGATAATCATAGCAATAGTGGTAGTTATGATAATCATAGGAATAATGATACATTTATAGTAATGATAATAAACATCTTGAATGTTCATGAAAACGTGTTATTTTCTCTTTATTTTCGTTCCTTTATTTCTGGTTTAAACATTTTTATTCCGTAAAACTCCAGCTGATGTATCCAGCACTATTTATCACATCACCCATATGAGCAACAAAAGGTATTCACATTTCAAAGCATTCTAGTAATCCTGTTTATTCATATTTACTTGTCAAATTATTTCCCTATGTTTGAGAAATATATATCTCAAAGCCAGCGGGAAGGTGCACGTTCTTCTAATCCGGTTCTATCAGATATATATAGCATTCATTCCATCTGTCTCTTCTTAGATATATTTAGAAATGTGTTCATACTTCTCAAAGATCCAGCTGGTATCCGTCTGTATATGAATTCCATGAGGGGTAAATAAGACACATAAACGCAGGAGATCCTTGTCAATTTTATTTCCAGGAAGATGTTTACAGTAAAAGCTACACGTTGTACATGTAATTGAGTCTTAAGGAAGGAAAAAAATGGTTTTATGGACGACAATATCTTCCTTTCACGCTTTCGAAGTAATCTTGAAATGTAACACGGAAATTTGAGAGGGAAGGAGGGAGGAGGGGTAATGGGAGAGGGATGGGGAGGGGGAGAAGGGATGGAGGGTAGAGGAGGAAAGAAAGAAATGTTGCTGCAGATGATGAAAGATTAGGAGGAAGAGGGAAGAAGGAGGGAGGAAAAGGAACGTGAAATGAATGACGATAACGGTGAAGTGGAGGAAATCCAAAGGAAAAACAATAATAATAATGATAATAGCATCAATACTCGTAACAGCGGCAGTAGTAGGATAGGGTTAAGTCTGGTTGAGTCAAAGTTAAAGAGTCAAAAATTAGTACATTTTGATGAAGCAGGCAGAACGTTTCATATGGGAGTTGGAAACTATTCCGTCATACAGAAAGAATGCTGTCTCGGGTGTGCTGTGGGTGGCTGGATGTAGGCCTATTTTAGCATTTCATCCACTGTTCAGACGGAAGTTTGAAATGTGTTTGATGCTCCAGATACGTTAGATACGAAATATGGAGTCCATTCATTATGGATCCAACTCAAGTATATAAGTGAAAAAGAGATAACTAAAAAATAAAAACGTTGGGAAAATCAAGAGAATAGAGGAAGAAAGGGGAAGGGGGAGATTCTGTAATATTTTAACAAGATAGATTAACGTCGACGGGCGCATTAGGGCATGAAATGGCCCCGCCCCTCTGCCGAGGATACAAGAGGGTCCTTCTGACTTTAATCTAAGGGACAAGCAGGAGGAATTAGGCCCGTTTTCAAAGGGGAAAAAAGGTGTTGTTCGCGCGAATACAGACCGAGCGAGAGACGTCAAGCTCCGTTATTGTGGTTTGCCAAAAGAGTGTGAATTCTACTTTCGATTACGTAACTCGATGACAAAAACGGATACGAGGAGATAGATAGATAGATAGCAATTGCCTAACGGGGGAGGGAAGAGAATGAGTGGGAGGAGAAAAAGGGAAAAGAAAAAAGATAGATTAGCGGTTTCATCTGTAATATTTCGCCCTGGAGGGGAGGAACGCGGGCAGACAGCGGGGAAGATAAACAACTGGTAAGGGATACGGGGAAAGCGATGATGAAACGGATATAGAGCTGAATGGAGAGAAACATCAAAATGAAAAGATGATTGGAAATAGGGCATATGATACTGAATTCATAGGGATGGTAGGGGGAGACTCCGACTGCTGTGGCGAGTGTATTGGCAAGCACTCTCGTGTTTGGGCGCGTGTCGACAGGAAAATAAACAGCGGTGGTTTTTCTTGATGATCGTCTAACAAAAGCTTTTATTTTGTTCTTCTTTTCTTCGGCTTCTTCCTTCTTGAGCGAGGAACGAGCGTCTTTGGTTTCCTCTCGCAATCGGTTCGCCAGGTCCCAGAACCCCTTTGAAATCCTCGACATTCCCGTACACCATAAAAGGACACCAAATATTCCGAAAGTCGAAACTAGCTAATATTTCGATTATGAGTTACGAACAACAAAATTACGACATCGTATAGGTATTTGCTTACATTACAAAAATATATATCAACTGGCTTGATGGCACCGAAGGCATGGAATTCCTTCCGCATGTGACGTGGCCGGTCGATGCTCGCTCCAGCTACTGGGCTCAGATGGACGTCAAGCTAGGCTAAGCGGTGAGAGAGAAGCACCTAAGACTCACGTTCAGGGGAAGGGGACATCTCACGTTCAGGGAGAAGGGGACCGTGAAACTTCATTGCCCTCCGAGTGTCACTTCACCACAACGCCAGTCTCTTTGGAAAGAACAGGCGGGGGTGGGGGGGGGGGGGGGGGTCAGGCGATGTGTTCGGTCCGACGCCGCGTTCGGGACGAGCCGTTCAAAGGGGGAACGAGAGTGTTAGGTGGTTTGCCAGATACGAGCATCGTTCAAGGGACGTGAAAGACCTTGTTGGCGAGGACTGGTCAGGTCACACGAGCTGGCTACGGCGAAGGAGTTGTATATTATGCTTTGCCATCAAATGCTGTTCAAAAGTTTATACAATGGTACAAATAAGTCGACATAACACACTCAAAACATTCATCCTGGCTGCCACAAATGTTATTTATTCATTTAATGTATCAAATTCGAAATGTCTCCGAGTCGACATCAAGGAGATGAAACAATGCGGTTTTGTCGACTTTACAAGATTTTTTTTTTTTTCGTTTTTTTCTCAAACGTCTTTGGATGTGAAAGTTAAGATTAGTTGTGATGAAGTTATGGAAACTTGGTAATCTCTCATACAAATTGCGCCCTTACGCGCTCTTAGTCGACGGAACAAGCCAGCTGGATATTGGCACCGAGTCCACCTGCAGAGTTCTTAGAAATACTACAAAGTTACAAGCTTGTGAGGAGGAAGTTTACGGACCAATATAGCTCTTGAATATGTATCACTGGCCAAAAAGGTAATATGATACACGTGCGCCGCCGAGTAGAGTCTTTTTCAATCAACGACTTGGCCGTTAAGATGTGGCCGATCTCTGCAGCGCCACCACGAGAGACGGCGAAGGTGGGACTGTGGTGCAATGATGAGGTACAAATGAAAATCGAGACTACCGAGTGATATATATATATATATATATATATATATATATATATATATATATATATATATATATATTGAATGTTTGTGTTATATATGTATGTATATGTATATATATATATATATATATATATATATATATATATATATATATATATATATGTTTGTATATGGATATGTGTGTGTGTGTGTGTGTGTGTGTGTGTGTGTGTGTGTGTGTGTGTGTGTGTTTCTGCATATTCGTGTGTAAATTCGTGAGGTATGGATTTATAGAGGTTTACATATGCATATATATATGTATATGTAAGTATACATGTATATGTATGTCAATGTATATATGTATATGTATGCAAAGTACTACTTGATGCACGTAAACTTACGGTTGTTTTACGTCTTAAAGGTCGTTGACGCATAAAAGGCAAACCCGTCGAGAAAAGACTTGTTACGTCTGCTCCTTGTTGGTCGCCTCTTAGTACTCAAACCATACGGGGTCCTCAAAGGGGAAAATGAAATCAACGGCGCTGCTGGGTTTTGGAAATGGTATCCGAGCGAACTCATGGCGCCACGTATCCCGTCTTCGGATCATAACAACATGGAAAGATACACAAGAGGTAAATGGTGATTATCAAATTAGTTTCAGTCTTTATATTTCCGATATACTTTCACTCTTAGCCTAGTGTGTAGAAACAACAGGAAAAACAAAAGTAGTTACTACACTTCTGCATTTACAATGTAATCTGCATAATAACATATGCAAAATCTAGACTGTATAACAGTAAAACGATAAATATTGTTATATACACACTGTCCGTTCTCGAAATTATATCACAAGTGGTTGACGCCGTAACCTAACCATTTTATGCTCCAGGAAGCCATCAACAGCAAGAGAAATTCCTAATGTAATTGTACAGTCTAAGGCTCTTTCCCATACCGTCATTTCGAGAAAGTTGTAAATAGTGATCGTTGTTAGGCAGTCAATGTTTCATTACATCTAGTCGAGTGTTTGGTTCGTGAGACCCTCTACCCTGGGCACGCGGCGTTACGGGCAGCCATACAGACAGACATGAAGGGGTCTGTCATGTTTGGGTTATCCCGTGAGTTGCGATTTCGACCTACGTAATCGCAAAAGTCCAAGAACTCACACCAAGCCCAAGATCCTGCCATTCTAAAGGCATTTTGTTACGTATAGGTAATCCTTCAAGATGCCCTTTTACAATGGCAATTAAGATCTCGAATGTCCGGGAAATCACAGGATGCCAAAAAAGTCCATAACACTTTTCTAATATTCGCGATGTCTAACACAGTCCATCGGGGTCTGATGTTCTTAAATGGTTATGTTATATCCAACAAGACAAAATTTCTAACAGGGTCGTAAGCGGTCAACAAAAATCAAAATCGTTCTAGCAGAATCGACAAGTTCATCATGTCTAGCAAGGCACAAGACGTCAATGAGATCAGCCGTGATCCTCGAGACCCATCAAGGCCCAGTTTTTACCGTAACAAATCTCAACTTCCAACGCGAGTCGACGTGTCCAGCACAGAGCACGGCGCCCGCAAGGCCCATGGAAGTTACAAACGACTGAACCTGGTCAAAAGTATCCCCGAAGAAGTAGGACACCGGCACGGACGAAGCTCCTTGGCTGAAGGGAATCCAGCGAAGAATCTTGTCCTATGGACGACTGACCCCGTCACCGCTGGCTGTCTCATCCGTTCGTACAAAACTACCTAGAACAACAATGAAAATTGCCGTGCACATCACTGCACTTGTAGTATAAGTCGTTTTCAGGATCCAGAGATAAGTATTTTAACATTTTGCTCATTTACTATGTATTATATGATACAGTAAGCCTGGCTCCCTGATATTGTTTTCGTATTGCAGTTCGGTTTACTAATGAAATTGCCAGATCATTGTCGAATGTCAAGATGAGTTTACCAAGTTATCATATTATATCATACATTTTTAATGGTTTTATTGCCGCGTGTGTCTCTTCAGATAGCGTGTGAAAGTACAGCCATGGATGGAGTGCTGCGATAGTTACCTGCGTGTGTGTTATATTGCCGTAAACATTAATATTATTGACAACACTGAGGGCAAGATATGGAGTATTATATACTTAAGGCATGCAATTTCATGTTTCTTTGTGAATTATCAAGAAATTGGTCAATCGTTTGTAGAT
>NC_091575.1:22627171-22629671 GCF_042767895.1 Penaeus vannamei
ATATTTCGGTGAATTAACACATCCCATATTATCACATTACTAATGGAGACGAAGATAGAAATAGCAAGGGTGTTGATAACTTTAAAATATATTTCGGCGAATTAACACGTTCCATACTATCACATTGCTAATGGGAACGAAGATAAAAAAAAAAGAAAAACAAAGGATAATAACAACCCAAAAAAATAAGACACCACCTCCTGGTAAGATCCTGTGCCCCGTTCCCCACAGGCGAATCCCCCCCACCCCCAACCCACCCCACCCTGTACCCCTCACCCCCCCCCACGCCCGTCCTCCTTACATCATCATGGCGAGTCTCTGCCCAGCCATAACACCAAAGGAGTTTCTGTTCAATGCTCCGGAAAGGGAAGTTATTTTGCATTCTACATAGGCTATCGCGAATACAATGGCATGGAGGAGGCAGGAAGGAATAATAAAAAAAAATGAAAGAAAGAAAAAAAGGCGGAGAAGAGACGAAGAACGCAGATGCGGAGAGAAAGGAGGGAAGAAGAAATGGAAGGATGGAAGAAGGGAGGAGTGCTGGAGAACAGAAAACAGACGTGACATACATACAGAAAACAGACACAAACAGAGAGAAAGAAAGAAAGAGAGAGAGAGAGAGAGAGACAGAGAGAGAGAGAGAGAGAGAGAGAGAGAGAGAGAGAGAGAGAGAGAGAGAGAGAGAGAGAGAGAGAGAGAGAGAGAGAGAGAGAGAGAGAAGAGAGAGAGAGGAGATAGATAGATAGAGAGAGATAGAGAGAGAGAGAGAGAGAGAGAGAGAGAGAGAGAGAGAGAGAGAGAGAGAGAGAGAGAGAGAGAGAGATAGGTAGACAGATAGATAGATAGATAAATAGATAGATCGATAGAGAGAGTGAGAGTGAGAGTGAGAGAGCGAGAGAGAGATAGAGAGAGATATATAGAGATAGATAGATAGATAGATATATAGATAGATAGATAGATAGAGAGAGAGAGAGAGAGAGAGAGAGAGAGAGAGAGAGAGAGAGAGAGAGAGAGAGAGAGAGAGAGAGAGAGAGAGAGAGAGAAATAGAAGACAGACAGACAGACTGACATAGAGAGAGAGCGAGAGAGAGAGAGAGAGAGAGAGAGAGAGAGAGAGAGAGAGAGAGAGAGAGAGAGAGAGTAAAAGAAAAGACGAATGAGAAATATAAATAGAGATTTTAAAAGTTCGTTCTCTGGCAGTGACAGCTCAAACCCGTGTAAAGATCCTAAAATGAGGTCTTTTTAATATAGCGTTTAAAATATTCTCCCGTTAATGTAGTCTACTTTTTAGCTAAAAGCGACGTACATACGAAACTTAGTATTTATGGTGATAGTAGTAGTAGTAGTAGTAGTAGTAGTAGTAGTAGTAGTAGTAGTAGTAGTAGTAGTAGTAGTAGTAATAGTTGTAGTTGTAGTAGTAGTAGTAGTAGTAGTAGTAGTAGTAGTAGACGTAGAGGTAGAAGTAGTAGCAGTAGTAGTAAAAGCAGTAGTAGTAGTATTAATAACAATAATGTTGATAATAACAATAATGCTGCTGCTGCTGATGATAATAATGATAATGATGCTAATAATGCTAATAATGCTAATAATAACAATTATATTAGTAAAAACAATAAGAAACACACACACACACACACACACAAAACTAATCATCACTAAAACGTAAACTCTTCCCCTCTTTCCCGAAAACTGTAACGCACCAATATCTATCATACGACGCTGGCCATAAGAGTCACAATGTCCGGTATTCCAAGGCGTTTTTTCCCCTACTGCACATTGCTCTCCCGGCTGAGATAATGGCCCTTAAAGAGGCACCTGAGTGGGGGGAAAACAAGGCCCTGACACTGATGGGCCGGGGACGCTCTCATCGCGATCGATATCCAACGTGGATATTTATTTTGGAATGTAATTACGTGAGATTTGCGATGGGAATGTGACGGTGGCGTCCTTGGTGTTGGAATTGTTGTTATGTTTTTTTTTTCTCTCTCCCACAAGGATGGTCGTGTTTCAAAATACGACAAAAAATATGATGATTTGGTCTATTCCATGTCTACTTTTTTCGGTATGGAATGTAGGTCAGTTTGTACATGGGTTTATTTTTATACATGATATCGCCCGGCTTCATAGATACACAGAGAGTATACGAGTCCATTTAATTCTTCACCGCATCGCACAAACCCGCAAAAGTCACTAACACAATAACCGCCAAGATAACCCACGCCCTCGCCTGTTCCCCCGACATTACTTCACCCACAGCGGGATTACGGCACGCGGCATGACCAAATTCTCTACGCTAATAACTGGCATATATTCCCCGTTCCTCGCAGCGCCCCGACACATGCCCCCAGGGACACACTCGCGGTCAGTGCGTGGTCAATATCCTCAGCCTGTGTCAACATACTACTGTTCATCCTTACCGAGGGTCGCTATCTTCACCGTTACAGTACGAAGAAACGACTGCCATAACGGACCCGTTTGGACACCTCGTAACTCGCGCGAG
>NC_091575.1:22652171-22662171 GCF_042767895.1 Penaeus vannamei
CCCTCCTGTCCCCTCCTGCCCCCTACCCCCTCCTGCTCCCTACCCCTTCCTGCCCCCTGTCCGCTGCCTTCTCCTGTCCCCTCCTGCTCCCTCCTGTCCCTGCCTCCTGCCCCCTGCCCGATCCTGCCCCCTACCCCCTCCTGCCCCCTGCCCCCTTCTCAACATCTGACAGCCTCTCTGAAATCTGGGGTTTAATGGAAACGCGCTTAGGCCTACGGGTATTTTGGCGACGAGATCTCCGACATGTTTTAATATTACGTCTATAAAGAAAGTGAAAAAGACGATAAAGTAAGAGAACGAGAAGAGGAAGAAGGGGAAAGAAAATCATAATGATAAGAGGCAGAAGAAGAAAGGAAATAATCAGAAGAGGAAGAAGAAAGAAAAAAAATATATAATAAGAGAGAAGAACAGAGCAAATAATGATAATAATAATAAGAAGAAAGAAAATAATAATAAAAGTCAGAAGAAAGAAAATAATAATAGCAAGAAAAAAATATATGAATGGAGAAGAAAATCTAATCATTTATTAATCTGCAAGACTGAAAGGCCTTTTTCCGGCGCGTTGGTCGTGTCCCGCACTCCCTCGGCAGCAGAGGACTCGCGATGGGAGATGGAGCCGGCGGAGGTGTTGGGGACGATTTTTTTTTTTAGATTTTTTTTCTTTTTTTTCCAGGTAATAATACTTCTTGTTTGGTGTTTGATGTTTGTTTGTTTGTTTGGTGTTATTGGAGTATGTTTTTTTTTTTTTTTTTTTATTTTTTTATCAAGGGCACAGTTAGGGAATTTCTGGTATCTCTGAAGTAGGAATATGAAAAATTGCTCCTAGAAGATTTGTCTCCTAGGACACCATTCCTTTGTCTCAATTATATATATATGTGCATCTCTCTCTCTCTCTCTCTCTCTCTCTCTCTCTCTCTCTCTCTCTCTCTCTCTTTCTCTGTATATATATATATATATATATATATATATATATATATATATATATATATTATATATATGTATGTATGTACACACACAGACTATATATATATATATATATATATATATATATATATATATATATATATATATATATATATATATATATATATATATATATATATATTTTTTTTTTTCTTATCTTTCTTTTTTTTTTTTTTTTTTTTTTTTTTTTCTTCTTTTCTTTCTTTCTTTCTTCTTTTCTTTCCTTCTCTCTATCTTTCTTTTTTTTCTTTTTTTTTCCTTTTTTTTTCTTTTCTTCTTTTCAGCTTGAACAGCAGCTTTCCTCCTACCGACAGTCTCTCAGCTCTCCAAATTCTCTGCGGGCTTCTCTTCGCACAGCCCGCCTCACCCTTCGACCTCACCTGAAATCCTTTCGCTCCTTTTCACCTGTCCTCACCTGCCACGTTACGCTGCGTTGCTTCTCTTTCTCTCTTTTATACTCCCTCCCTTCTCTCTCCCTTTCAGTCCTGAAGATGAAGTCAGGGAGGATTTCGAAACTGTTGTATCATTTTCAATAAATCTAGTTTCTGCACTGCGTATCATACTGCACAGCCGTTTTGACAACACGGTTGTGTTCATTCATTCATATATACATGTATATATATATATATATATATATATATATATATATATATATATATATATATATATATATATATATATATATATATATATACAGTAATTATATATATATATGTATATATATATATATATATATATATATATATATATATATATATATATATATATATATATATATATATATATCACACACATATATATATATATATATATATATATATATATATATATATATATATATATATATATATATATATATATATATATATATATATATATATATATATATATATATATATATATATATATAAATCAGCCCCATACCCCCACCTTCCACCCTCCCCAACCCCCTCCAGACACCCCTTTCCCCTCGCGTGCTTGCAACATCCAGGCCTCATCCTCTCCATCACTTTTATCGCACACTTAAGCAATACCATCTGTTTCCGCCGCCACGCCCCATTGGCCCGCCCACTTCGCAACGCTTTCGCCTTCGTATGATATATCAACGCCCGCGACCCACTGTAATGCGTTCTCCATCACCTCACATAATAATAATAACAATAATAATAATAATTTAGGGTTTGCTGTGACAGGCTCTTGTGACATCAAATTGCGGCTTGTCTGTTTATTGTGCTTCTAAACTACCTCCTGTGTGTGCGAGGAATGGCCGGGGTAAGACCATCCAATGGCGGCGCGCGGGAATCGAACGCGGGTCAGTAAGATTGCAAGACGAAAGCGCTACCACGGTACCATTCAGCCCACATCGCCCGCCGGCCGTCGCGATGGACCAGAGGGGGCATTTCCACGGGCGTAATCGCGGGCGTGGGCTGTTGGGAGCGGCCGAACGTCTCCAGAGGGGGCTTATCCCTTAGTGTCTGGCGAGGGCCCTCGGAAGCCTTGGGGGAACCGCGTCCTCGAGGGTTCTTCGGGGTGTTTAGAGGTCCTTCTCGAGAAAGCTGGGAGTCTGGTTCTACAGGATTTTGTCTCGGGAATCGATTCCTTGTTTGTTGACATCACGATTATGATAATGAAGGAAAAGTGTTACAAAATAATGGTAATGGCAGGGATGAGGGTGATGATAAAATGATAATTATGATATATATATATATATATATATATATATATATATATATATATATATATATATATATATATATATATATATATATATACATACATAAATATATATATATATATATATATATATATATATACATATATATATATATATATATATATATATATATATATATATATATAAATATATATATATATATATATATATATATATATATATATATATATACATATACAATATATATATATATACATATACAATATATATATATACATATACAATATATATATATACATATATATATACATATACATATATATATATATATATATATATATATATATATATATATATATATATATATATATATATATCTCTTTGTGAGTGAGTGTTTGTGTGTGTGTTTGTGTGTGTGTAAATAAATAAATAAATATATATATATATATATATATATATATATATATATATATATATATATATATGTATATATATATATATATATATATATATATATATATATATATACATATATATATATAAATGAATAAATAAATAAATACATATGTATATATATAAATATATATATATATATATATATATATATATATATATATATATATATATATGTGTGTGTGTGTGTGTGTGTGTGTGTGTGTGTGTGTGTGTGTGTGTGTATACAGAGGGTTACGAGCGGCGCCCTTCGTTCCCCGCCACAGTCCTCCAGCGCCTTTTGTTCTGCGGTCGTTTCGCTCAGCGGTCGCTCTCCTGTGGCTGGCGAAGCTGCACTAACGCGCCGGGAATCCGATCTCCGGCGGCAGAGCTGGAGTCCTCCGGGCGGCGGCATCCCGAAGGACATTAGAGTACCGCGAATCCTGCCCGGCTCGTGAGGGCGCTCGCGATCCGCCATAAAAGCGGGGCTCGACGTTCACACTTTACAGCTGGGGGTCACGGGCTCACAAAGGCGGCGGCAGTTAAGCGCCCCGTGTTATGTTTTTATGCCTTGTAATATATTTCTTTACGGTTATGGCGGAGAGTGAAACGTTTTATCGGTGCATCAGATTTTCGGTTATGCGGACATAAATTTGACAAATACGTGAGTGTCGCTGGGATGTCGGATCAGGTCTCGGTGGGTCTGGGCGGCGTCCCTGGCCAGCGTCCCTTCCAAGCCGAGAGTCCGGTTACTCTATCTTGAGATGATGGAGCTTCCCTTCCCCCAGAGCGTCTTTGCCGTGACGTGGAGGAATCTGTGTACCTTTAGTCGATCTGGTCCCCTGGCCTGTACTTGGTTCTTGGGGATTCTGTAAAAGCATATTTGTCTGTATATATTCAATCATTTTTTCCCATAAGAGGTAACGATTTTCTTTAAAAGATACTTCTATACCAGTTTCATAGTATTTTTTTTATATATCCTCCCTATACTAGGTAACGATTTTTTTTAAAGATACCTCTATACCAGCTTCATAGTTTTTTTTTTACAGTCTCCCTAAACTAGGTAACGACTTTTAAAAGATACTTCCATACCAGTTTCATAGCATTTTTTTTCATATCCCTATACTACGGTAGAGGTAGAAAGTTTGCCCCATTTATCTACGAAAGTATAGCACGCTCCCCCGTCCCTCTTGGAAACTTGAGCGTAATTTTATGTATCGCGCTTTTTTACGACTCGACGTAAAGGCTACGAAGCTGTCGCGCCTCTTGGAATGGAACATCTGACTCTGAAGATAAGATTCTGCGCATTCTCCTCTGCGGTCTTGCTCTGGAGGGCGCCCTTCTTCCTCGGCGTCCTGCTGTACCACGAGGAAGCTACTCCGGGCGTCGCTGTAGAAAGGGCCATTTTTTCCCTTTTATTTTAATAGTTATACGCATTGATTAAAAAAAAAACGAAACGAAAAAAAAAAAACGAAAAGAAAAAGGAAATATTTTTTTTTTCCTTTTACAATGGTTGCTTAGTGGAATTTAAGTCTGATTTCGAAGACTTTTCTCGTAAACTTAGGCCCGTTTCCTTTGTTATTTTTCCCCTTTTATTCTAATATAACTTATACGCCTCACTGATGCAAAAAACAAACAAACAAAAAACAAAGTAGATTCCTTCCTCTACTATGGCTTCTTAAAGGAAATATTGTATGATTTCGAAGACTTTTCTCGTAAACTTAGGCCCATTTTCCTTTGTTATTCCCCCCTTTTATTCTTATATAACTTATAGGCCTTAATTATGTAAAAAATAAGGAAAAGGAAGAAGAAATACGATATATTATTTCCCTTTTTATTATGTTTGCCTAATGGAAATTCTGTGTGATCTCGAAGACTTTTTTTTTCGTAAAGTTATGCTTGTTTTCTCCCAATTATAATTTTTCCTCGATGTTTTTGCTTCATCAAAATACTCTTATTGCCTTTTTTATAGAATGATTTTTAGAGTATCATATTAATAATCATAATATAAATACTTCAAGCATGAGATTAAGAAGAAAGAAGAAGAAAAAGAAAGAAAAGGAAGACGAAGAACAACAACAACAATAATAAAGGAGAAGAAGAAAAAGGCAAACCAAAATAAAAATCAAAGAATAAAGAAAGAAGAAGAAGAAGAGGAGGACGACACGAAGAAAAAAAAGAAACAAAAAAACAAAAACACCCGAAAGAAATAACATTCTTATCGTTGTCGAGGTAACATTTTCCAGGTAATAACACGATGTTGAAAGATAATTTTTCTTTATTGCTTTCAAGTGTTCAGAACAGGAGAGCTTACGGAGATTAAAAAACAAACACACACACAAGAACAGTCGGACAAGCGGACAGACAAACGAGTGAAAGGAAAGAAAAAAAAATCTATTTGGATTCAACAGAAATGTTTACAAACCAGATTACATGCCTTGCAAAAAAAAAAAAAAAAAAAAAAAAAAAAAAATGGAAAGAAAAAAAGAAAACAAATAAAAAGAAAGAAAAAGATAGAAAGAAAGAAAAAAAATATAAAGAAAAAAAGAAAACAAAGAAAGAAAGAAAAAAAAGAAGAGAAGAATAGGAGCATCTATCTAATTTAACAAAACTGTAATACCTGGAGGGCCATCAATCTATCAAGAAATTTACATATCTTAGGGTTAAATTGGAGTACATTTTATTAAAACGTGAACTTTCTTCCCAAAGAGAGAGAGAGAGAGAGAGAGAGAGAGAGAGAGAGACAGAGAGAGAGAGAGAGAGAGAGAGAGAGAGAGAGAGAGAAAGAAAGAAAGAAAGAAAGAAAGAAAGAAAGAGAGAGAGTGTAAGTAAGAAAGAGAGATAGAGAGAGAAAACGAGAAATCGCGTGACCCAATCCTTGCAAAATCAGTTGCACATTTTTAGTCTTCCTTCGTTCCTGGTGACGAATCCTGCATGATGAATTGCAACGAAGAAAGCAAAGCCAGATAAGAGGAAGTTGGGTTTGGCTTATCTTGGATGGGGACTCGAGAGGGAGTGAGAGGGGAACCAAAAAGAGAAAGGGAAAGGGCAAGTTAGAAAGATAAATGGATTGATAAAGTCAGACAGAGAGAGGGAGGGAGGAAGGGAGGGAGGGAGGGAGGGAGGGAGGGAGGGAGGGAGGGAGGGAGGGAGGGAGGGAGGGAGAGAAAGAGAGAGAGAGAGGGAAAGAGAGAGAGTGAATGAGTAGGAAAGAGCGTGAGAAACAGAATGAGAGAGAAATAGATAGATAGACAGATAGATATAGAGAGAGGGGGAGGGGGATTGAGAATGGGAGTAAGAGTGAAAGAGAAAGAATGAAGGCGAGAGTGGATGGCAACTGAGGAAGAGATATTAAAAGTTTGACGCATTTGAATAAAAAAGAAGAAGAAGAAGAAGAAAAAATCCCATCAGAATGCAATGCAACAAAGTTCCCAATCTCGATCATAATGGAAGAATTGGATATGAATCAAATTTTCCGCTTCAATTCCCCGTTACCACACGCTCGACATGCAAGAAACAGGAATAGTTGCTGACACTTCGGAGGATTCTATTGTGAAGTGGAAGCCGTAAGAGGAAGGGTCTGGAAAACACGCCAGCCATTTTAGAAGTTAAATATAGAGTTTTGCGTTTAACTCACTGACACTAATTAGATCCTGAGACGACGGCGTGCCACTTCTTGCCCGTTTCCGAGAACTACTGGTAGATCTATGGCAAAGGACGGTTGTACATTGGCTTCATAATGCACGAAGCTGGTGGTTATGTTATTAGAGAAATTTTACCAACTAATTTGAAATTGGCGTTTTTTACGTAGGTTTACCTCCATAATCAAGCCCGATTTAGTAAAGAGGGAGAGACAGACAGACAGACAGAGAGAGAGAGAGAGAGAGAGAGAGAGAGAGAGAGAGAGAGAGAGAGAGAGAGAGAGAGAGAGAGAGAGAGAGAGAGAGAGAGAGACAGAGAGAGACAGAGACAGAGACAGAGACGGAGAGAGAGGGTACTGATAACCAATTAAGGATTTTTTTTCCTCCAATGAAAACATTCAGGCAATGATGCTCGAGCTTTTGATTATCATTTGCATGCTTATCTCATTAACGCAGACGCTTTGTTAGTCTCTGCTAACATAATTCAATTTGTTAACCCATTACCACCCACGCCCGGTAAAAAAAAAAAAAAAAAAAAAAAGAATAAGACAAAGTGATGGAACAATAGAAGCTGGTAATGTTGCTTTCAACCCCCCACCCCTCCATCGCAATCGTCCCGCCCACGTTCCCCGCCCACATGTCCCGCCCACACGAACACACAATATCACACAAACTAAAAAACTTACTGTGACTTACTGTCCGATATTTTGCCATGACTTGGGCGGAACAACCAGGGAACTTCCACAAACCTGGGAAATAGAGAGAGAAAAAACAAAATAGTATTAATTATATAATTACATAGGATTGATATGTTAATTAAATGATGTAGAATTGATATGTTTATTAAATGATATAGAATTGATTTGTTTATTAAATGATGATATAGAATTGATGTTTATTAAATGATAAAAAATTGATTTGTTTATTAAATTATGATATAGAATTGATATGTTTTTTAAATGATGATATAGAATTGATATGTTTATTAAGTGATGATATAGAATTGATGTTTATTAAATGATATAGAACTTATATGTTTATTAAATGATGATATAGAATTGATATGTTTATTAAATGATGATACAGAATTTATATGTTTATCAAAGGATGATGTAAAATTGATGTTTATCAAATGATGATAAGAATTGATATGTTTATTAAATGATGATAGGGAATTGATATGTTTATCAAATGATGATATAGAATTGATATGTTTATTATTATTTTTATGATAATGTTTATTATAATTGATATTATGACATAGAATTGATATATCTAAGTTTATGCTGATGATATTTCCGGTGCGTTTTGTCATAGATTGCATAACGATGTTTCATGACGCCATCATCAGAGCCTATCAAAATATCAGCTTTAAGAATGACATGTGGCAATGTCATACACCTGAATGTTCTTATCACATAATAACCTCACAGTATTACCAACATTTACCACAGAACACCAGCGACAGTACTTTAAAATACGGTACAGCTTCTGACACTATAATCTTTAAACATAATCATAACCGACACCAAACTTTCCCCGTGCCCTGACGCCACACCTTCACCATACCCCAATCTCACACCTTCACCATAACCCGACACGACACTTTCACCATACTCCATCATACCTTCACTATATCCCCACACCATACCCCAACCTCACACCTTCACCATACCCCTACACAATACCTTCAACATACCCAAATCTCACACATTCACCATACCCCTACGCCATACCTTCACCATACCCCAACCTCACACCTTCACCATACCCCAATCTCACACCTTCACCATACCCCTACGCCATACCTTCACCATACCCCAACCTCACGCCTTCACCACACCCCGACACCATACCGCAACCTCACACCTTCATCATACCTACACCATACCCCAACCTCACACCTTCACCATACCCCTACACAATACCTTCAACATACCCTAACCTCACACCTTCACCATACCCCAATCTCACACCTTCACCACACCCCGACACCATACCTTCACCATACCCAACCGACCCGACGCGACGGAGAAACAAACAGCCGAAACGACCAAACGCGAGACGGCAGATCAGACGAGAGAGAGAGAAAAAAACACCCGAGAATCAATTTTCCTCCTTGTTTTTCTCCCTCCCCCCCCCCCCCTTCCCCCCCTTTTTTCCCCTTTTTTCCCCTCGAGGACAACTTTCCCTCTCCGGCGCGGATCTCCCTGGCGCCGGGCTGAGGGAGGGGGGGGAGGGAGGGTAGAGGGGAGAGCGCAGGGTAAAGTGAGGGGAGGGGAGGGAAGGGGATGAGGAAGGGGGGAGAGAGAAGGAGGAGAGGGAATGGGGAAGGAGAGTAGGAGATGAGGAAGTGGGAGAGAGAGAAGAAGAGGAGGGAATGAGTAAGAGGAAGGGAAGATGGAGAGTAACGGATGGAGAGAGAGGAAGGGAGGAGGATGGAGAAGAAGAGATGAGGAAAGAGGAAGGGAGGAGGAGGATTGGGAAGGGGGAAGGAGAGGAAGAGAGGAGGGAGGGGGGAGAGAGAAGGAGGAGAGGGAACGGGGAAGGAGAGGAAGATATGAAGAAAGAGGAGAAGGGAGAAGGAGGAAAGGGAATGCGGAAGGAGAGGAAGAGATGAAGAAAGAGGAAACGAGCGAGGAATGAAAAAGACTGGAGAAGGGGAAGGAGGAAAGAAAAAAGTGTCAAGAAGGGTAGAGAGGCTGGAGGCAAATGAGTGAAATATATAATGAGGAATAGAGAGGAAGAGAAGGGACAGAGAGGAAGGAGTGTAGAACAGGAAATGGAGTTGGTTATAGAACAAGAAGAAGGAGAAGAGAGGGAATGAAAAATAAGAAGAGGAGGGGAAGCGAAAGGGCGAAGAGTACGTAGAAGGAGACAAAAGAAGAAAAGAAAAGAGAGGAGGAAGAGGAAGAGGAAGAGGCAGCAAGCGCAAGGGATGTCTGGCGTCAGCAAGGAAACGTAGAAGGAGCGATAAGGAAAGGAGAGAGAGAGAGAGAGAGAAGAAAACTGGGGGAATGGTAGATAAAGAAAGGGAGATACACAAGGAAGAAATGCAACCGAGTGAAAAAGAGGCAAAACAAAAGCAGAGGAAAAGGAGAAAGGGGATAATCAAAGGAGGAAGAAGGCGTGTTGGTTGATAAAGGAAGAACTGATAAAGAAGAGATAGGGAAAGTGAAGAAGGCGACGTCACATCGCAAACAAAGATGATATATAGAACAAAACAGAAGCTGGCAGATAGATATATACAGAGAAAAAGATAGATAGAGAGAGAAAGACAAGGTGAGAG